>NW_026652286.1:39889112-40081689 GCF_009828535.3 Hylobates moloch
AATGTCAGAATTTAAAAAAATAAGTTCAAATACTGAAAATCTAAGACTTCCTTTGTTGCCCAGGTTGGAGTGCAATGGTGCAATCTCAGCTCACTGCAACCTCCACCTCCTGGGTTCAAGCAATTCTCCTGCCTCAGCCTCCCAAGTAGCTGAGATTACGGGCATGCACCATGATTCCCGGCTAATTTGTGTGTTTTTAGTAGAGACAGGGTTTCACCATGTTGATCAGGCTGGTCTCAAACTCCTGACATCAAATGATCCACGCACCTCAGTCTCCCAAAGTGCTGGGATTACAGGCGTGAGCCACCGGGCCTGGCCTGTTTTTCTCCTTGTTTGAATTCCTACTTCATGGAGCTCCTATCTTCTTCCTTTTTTCATTCTCCAGTGATTTCAACAACTTAGAGAAATGGTGCACTGGTGGAGGATACGGTGGTGACAGTGCTTCAATTCTTTCGTCTCTCTAGTCAAACTGCCCCAGCCTGGGCTGGGGTTAAGTGGTAGAGGAGGAGTGTGGGTTTCAGGGAGGGACTTGGGAAGTCTCCTGGGTTCTTTTTCTCTTGGTGACAGAATAGTTCATGCCTTCCACCCCTCCCTTGTTTCTCAACTTCAACATTTGAAAAAATGAGGTCAAATTTCCCACTGGTGAGCAATTGCCCATCCCATTGACAGTCATCCCACTGACAGTCAGTGGGTGGTTCTGCTTCACAGAGGCTTGGGGCAGGTGGGGAGGGGCCCTTCTGTTCCAGGCCTACATATATGAGGAACTGTTAGGTACCAGCACCACCAAACAGAAGTGAACTAGTGAGTATGGGCTAAGAGAGCCCAGACTTGGACCTGTAGAACTGTCTGACCAGGAAAGGAGATCTGTTTCATCTCAGTCCCCAGGCTTTGCTTACTGGGCTGCTGGATCAGGGAGCTGAGTTCTCCCTGCCTCACCTCCAGCTCTCCAAGTCTGAACTGTGGCAAGCAGCCTAGACTGGACATCTTCTTGGCAGGTTCTAGTGTTGTCTTTTCTTTCCTGAATTATTAAATAGCTCTGCCAACATCAGAAATTTGCAGGGAAGCCCTGAGTCTTCCCATGCAGCCTGAAGCTTTGTTGTAAATTCATCCCGCTTTCACAGGCCTGCTTTTCCAAACTGGCCTATGACTCACAGCCAAAGTCCCATGTGTCCTAACATGTTCCAAACATTTTCTTTCTCTGTCAGTATGTAGTCAAAATGTTGGTATTTGAATCGCAACAACTCTCTGTGTTCCCAAATTCTCTTTTGAACACTCTCAATGATGAATGTGACATTGTACTACTGAGATAGGTTCCCTATGGGCCTTAGGTCACAGGTGTATTTCTGGATTCTGAAGGCTTTCTATTAATTGTTGCTTTTCTTTTCCAAAGACTGCCACCTGGCCTACATTTTAGTTCTACATTAGAAACACAACTCAAAATCCTGCTCTCCTTTCCCCGTTACTTTAGTATTTATACATGTCTCCAGTTTCTGGTAACATTTAGCCTCACTTCCTGGTTCCTGACTCTGTCTTCTATTTGTTTATCTTTTGAGTTTTTTCTGTCTCTCTCTTCCACCCAGGGCATAGATCACAGTTTAAATCCTGCCTCTTTGCCCAGTGGCCTAGCTCTGGAAAACTCTGAAAAACCATTTTTCTCTGACTGCCAAATTTCTCATGTGGAACAGTACCTGAGATGATTTCTGAGATGATCAAAAAGGATATGTGAATCACCTGGCACAAAGTCAGCACTCACAGGTGGTGGTTCCTCTTCGCATCATTATCTGGATTTGTTTTCTTATTTGAATTAGGAGACTTCTAGCTTTGCAATCCATGTGTGACTGAGGCCAGGAGGCTGACATGTGAGGCCAATGGGTTGAGTGTAGATTTTTTTTACCTTCTTGCCATACCACAGCAGTTCCAGCAAATGTGCTCCAGCTCTCTATAGGTTCACACAGCCAGGGACAGGCTCACTTTTAAAACTTAAAACTTGGCCGGGCACAGTAGCTCATGCCTGTAATCCCAGCACTTTGGGAGGCCAAAGTGGGCAGATCACCTGAGGTCAGGAGATCGAGTCTAGCCGGGCCAATATGGTGAAACCCCATCTCTACTAAAAATACAAAAGTGAGCTGGGCGTGGTGGTGGGCACCTATAATTCCGGCTACTTGGGAGGCTGAGGCAGGAGAATTGCTTGAATGCGGGATACGGAGGTTGCAGTGAGCTGAGATCATGCCACTGCTCCCCAGCCTGGGCAACAGAAGGAGACTCTGTCTCCAAAAAAAAAAAATAAATAAATAAAAAACTTAAAGTTTTTTTTCTTAATCCATCCATCTAAGGAGGCATACAGAGCCTAATAAAGAATGTTTGTGAGAGGGAAAGAGGAAGGGAGCGAGGAGAGAGAGAGAGAGAGAGACAGAGATAGAGTTTGGGAGAGAGAGAGAGAGAGATTGAGAGATTAACATACCTACGTACTTTCCTACCCATTTGCCAACACAGTCACGTGTCACCGGACAAAGAGGCAGAGGGGAATGACTAGGAAAACTCCCCTGCTGTTTCATCTGCTTGTCTTTCTTGGAGCTTTGCACATGTATCTCATCTCTCCCTGGCCTCCGCTCTGTAGCTTGCCAAGCCCCCAGAAAGCAGCGTGGGCCTCTCAGCAGTGGACCTCTCCTTTTGCCTCTTTCTCCAGGTCACTGGTCTTCTGGTCTGGACTTGACCCTTCCCTCAGATCACCATGGCCATGGCCAAGGCCAGAAACCCCCGGGAGGCATTGCTGTGGGCCTTGAGTGACCTTGAGGAGAACGATTTCAAGAAGTTAAAGTTCTACTTACGGGATATGACCCTGTCTGAGGGCCAGCCCCCACTGGCCAGAGGGGAGTTGGCGGGCCTGATTCCAGTGGACCTGGCAGAATTACTGATTTCAAAGTATGGAGAAAAGGAGGCTGTGAAAGTTGTCCTGAAGGGCTTGAAGGTCATGAACCTGTTGGAACTTGTGGACCAGCTCAGCCACATTTGTCTGCATGGTGAATGTGGAGCGGGGGAAGGGGAGGGCAGGATGGCACTGGGACTCCCCTCCCGCCATGGCATTTCCAGAGCTGCCTGTAGCCTTGTACCTTATGCCTTCTGTCACCTTGTCCTCTAGTCCCTGGTGCCCCAGAGTCCTTGGTGGGCCCCAAGCCCACCTGAGGTCTCCAACAACTGTCAGGAGGGGGACTGAGCCAAAGCTGGGATTTATTTAAGAAAAGACTAGTCTTTCTTCCCCACCTCCTACCTCCAGTTGCAGTGGCAGAGAAGGGGAGAGTCTGAAGAAAGGGGCTTAGAGACTGGGAGGGTGTTGGTGAAGGGATTTCCACTAACCAGAAGAAATAGCATCAGGATGTAGGGGTCAGACCTGCCCCTAGCTGCTTCCTGGCAGGCAGCTCAGGCTGCTTCTAAGTCTTCTGTGCCCCTGATCTCTCAAGGAACCACACTACAGAATGGGTGGTGTGGAACCTCATGGCCTCCTAGTTCTTCCTATGAGTGCCTGGGGGGAGAGGGGGATCTTTTGGTGCCTTTGCTCCCTCCCATAGGCACCTTTCATGCCTGAAAGCTCCTCTGCTACATACAAATGGGAGGGTTTCATGGACCCAGAGTCATGGCTCTTTCTGAGAAGCTGGTTTATCTTTAGCATTTGGCTTGTCCTTTCCCAAGAACAGGCTTATCTTACTCCCTTTTGTATTGCTATAACGGAATACCTGAGACTGGGTAATTTATAAAGAAAAGAGGTTTATTTGGCTCATGGTTTGGCAGGTGGTACAAGAGGCATATTGTCAACATTGACTTCTGATGAGGCCTCAGGAAGCTTTCAGTTATGGAAGAAGGCAAGGTCAGAGCTGGTGTGTCACATGGCAAGAGAGGGAGGAAGAGAGAGGGGAGGAGGTGCCAGGCTTTTTTAAACAACCAGCTCTTGTGTAGCTAATAGAGCAAGAACTCATTCATTACTGTGGGGAGCGCCCTAAGACATTCATGAGGGATTTGCCCCCATGACAAAAACAACTCCCACTAGGCCCTACCTCCAACATTGGGGATCACATTTCAACCTGAAATTTGGAGGGGACAAACATCCAAACTATATCAAGGTTCCTATCACTTCATCATCCTCAGGCATCCCTTTCCTTTCCCCTCTCTCCTCACCTCTTCACATGGAGACATTTCACATGAACACTCAGACATTCATGCATTCTCACACAGGCATTTTGCACTTACATGTATTCTTACAGACACACACTTGCTGATGCACACTGACATGACTTCCCTGCACAACAGTACACAAAGGTCCATGAGCACATGTGGATACCAGCATTCATGCACAAATATCCACACACACAGAACACACCCTTGCACACTCATACAGATGTGCATATGCATACTGCACCTGCACACACACACTCATGCACACATACAGTGGCCCCTCCCCATGAAGCCAGAACTATAATCTCAGCGAGATCCAAGTTGGAGACATACAAGAAGACTAATGAGCAGAGTCAGTTTGGAGGGGCCATTTTGCCTTCTAAAATTCCCATTTCACCACCTAACATCCCATTTGTTTGGCTCAGATTACAGAGAAATATACCGAGAGCATGTGTGCTGCCTCGAGGAATGGCAGGAAGCAGGAGTCAATGGCAGATACAACCAGGTGCTCCTGGTGGCCAAGCCCAGCTCAGAGAGCCCAGAATCACTTGCCTGCCCCAGCCTGGAGCAGGAGCTGGACTCTGTCATGGTGGAGGCTCTATTTGATTCAGGGGAAAAGCCCTCCCTGGCCCCATCCTTAGTTGTGCTACAGGGGTCGGCTGGCACTGGAAAGACAACTCTCGCCAGAAAAATGGTGTTGGACTGGGCCACCGGTACTCTGTACCCAGGCCGGTTTGATTATGTCTTTTATGTAAGCTGCAAAGAAGTGGTCCTGCTGCTGGAGAGCAAACTGGAGCAGCTCCTTTTCTGGTGCTGCGGGGACAATCAAGCCCCTGTCACAGAGATTCTGAGGCAGCCGGAGTGGCTCCTGTTCATCCTGGATGGCTTTGATGAGCTGCAGAGGCCCTTTGAAGAAAAGTTGAAGAAGAGGGGTTTGAGTCCCAAGGAGAGCCTGCTGCACCTTCTAATTAGGAGACATACACTCCCCACATGCTCCCTTCTTATCACCACCCGGCCCCTGACTTTGAGGAATCTGGAGCTCTTGCTGAAACAAGCACGCCTTGTCCATATCCTAGGCTTCTCTGAGGAGGACAGGGCCAGGTACTTCAGCTCCTATTTCACGGATGAGAAGCAAGCTGCCCATGCCTTCGACATTGTACAGAAAAATGACATTCTCTACAAAGCGTGTCAGATTCCAGGCATTTGCTGGATGGTCTGCTCCTGGCTGAAGGGGCAGATGGAGAGAGGCAAAGCTGTCTTAGAGACACCTAGAAACAGCACTGACATCTTCATGGCTTACGTCTCCACCTTCCTGCCGCCCGATGATGATGGGGGCTACTCCGAGCTTTCCCGGCACAGGGTCCTGAGGAGTCTGTGCTCCCTAGCTGCTGAAGGGATTCAGCACCAGAGGTTCCTATTTGAAGAAGCTGAGCTAAGGAAACATAATTTAGATGGCCCCAGGCTTGCTGCTTTCCTGAGTAGTAACGACTACCAATTGGGACTTGCCATCAAGAAGTTCTACAGCTCCCGCCACATCAGCTTCCAGGACTTTTTTCATGCCATGTCTTACCTGGTGAAAGAGGACCAAAGCCGGCTGGGGAAAGAGTCCCGCAGAGAAGTGCAAAGGCTGCTGGAGGTAAAGGAGCAGGAAAGGAATGATGAGATGACCCTCACTATGCAGTTTTTATTGGACATATCGAAAAAAGACAGCTTCTCGAACTTGGAGCTCAAGTTCTGCTTCAGGGTTTCTCCCTGTTTAGCGCAGGATCTGAAGCATTTTAAAGAACAGATGGAATCTATGAAGCACAACAGGACCTGGGATTTGGAATTCTCCCTATATGAAGCTAAAATAAAGAATCTGGTAAAAGGTATTCAGATGAACAATGTATCATTCAAGATAAAACATTCAAATGAAAAGAAATCACAGAGCCAGAATTTATTTTCTGTCAAAAGCAGCTTGAGTCACGGACCTAAGAAGGAGCAAAAATGTCCTTCTGTCCATGGACAGAAGGAGGGCAAAGATAATATAGCAGGAACACAAAAGGAGGCTTCTACTGGAAAAGGCAGAGGGACAGAGGAAACAGATGAGGAAGTTAGGTGCAGTGGGATGGGAAGCAGGGAAATGGGGACAATCACGCTGAAGGGTTGGAGGAATGAAGGGGTGAAGGGACAGACAGGAAGATGGGGAAAGACAGACAAAGTTAAAAAGGATGGAGAGAGGAGAATCAAGACTAATGGGTACTAGAAGGAGTGAAGGACAAAAGAACGAATAGAAAAGAGAATTAGATTCGAGACGATCAGAAGATATAAACATAGGACCTGGGCAAATGTGCAGTGAGTCCTTAGGAACAGCCCCATGCACCACCAAGTTCTTTAGTACCATCCCCAGAGGCTGTTTATAACTTCCTACAGTATAGAGTACAGTTTCCATAGCTCCTCTTATATGTTAATGACCAAGCATTTGATTCTGACATTTTACTCTTTCCTATACAATATACTATTTCCTGGTTATTTCAGAGAGGGCTTCTGGAAACATTTCCAGGAATTCTTTCTACAGCCTAAAGCTATAGGGTTACAGACATGTAAGAAAGGCAAGGATTATACATTTTGAATTCATCATGCTGTGTCCAGACCTGTGCAAAAACCTGGCATAGAATAGTGTGTAGTAGGCCGGGCGCGGTGGCTCACGCTTGTAATCCCAGCACTTTGGGAGGCCGAGGCAGGCGGATCACGAGGTCAGGAGATCGAGACCAGGGTGAAACCCCGTCTCTACTAAAAATACAAAAAAAATTAGCCGGGCATGGTGGCGGGTGCCTGTAGTCCCAGCTACTCGGAGAGGCTGAGGCAGGAGAATGGCGTGAACCCGGGAGGCGGAGCTTGCAGTGAGCCGAGATTGCGCCACTGCACTCCAGCCTGGGCGACCGAGCGAGACTCCGTCTCAAAAAAAAAAAAAAATAAAATAAAAAATAAAATAAAATAGAATAGTGTGTAGTAAAGGTTTATTGAATGTGTGTCTAGGGACCTCTTTGTCCTCAATCTGAAATTAAGTTTATATAATTAAAGATTTTGATACATGGATGTTGGCAATTGGGAGAAGGAAAGGATAAATTTGGAGTTACATACCAAGGCTCCACCAGATGAAAATAGTGCCTGACTGTGGATTTCACGGGCAACAAAAGCAAATGTAACACAAGAACTTATATTGGTGTTATAAGCATGTCAAAATTATGCAAGGGATAATATAACAGTTTTATGGGCTAGAAATAATAAACATAAATTACTTATAGTCATTATTGCTAGTTGACTATGCACAAAATATCATTGATGTGAGAATCAGTGTGTTTTACTGGAAAGATTAGGAACACTGGTTGTAATAAACCTGGTTCTAAATACTGGATCTAAATACTGGATCTGCCATTTTCTAGCTATATACCTTTGCTCAATTACTTATCTTTTCCAAGAGTCAGTTTAAAACAATTTATAAAATAAGAATTGTAACATTTATAATTTGGGGAAATATAAGGTTTAGACCTACTACTGCTACTGCTACTAGAGTAGCAGAAACCATGACAATAATAAAAGCTAACACATTTTAGAGCTGTTGTTGTGTGCCAGGTTTTGGGCAAGCATTTACATACACATACAGTTTAGTTTTCTCCCATTTTGAAAATGTACATAAATGTTCTATTGTGTCTTGGCCTCTTCCCCTCAACATCTAGTTTTTATATGTTACACATAATGTTGCCATAATTATTTTGAATGTCTTTTCTGCACATATATATTCATTTGTGTTGGATATACCTAAAACTGGAATTTCCAGGTCAAAGGATATATATGTCTTTGGCTATAGAAGATAAAAGTGAGCAATTTTTCGAAGTGGTTATATTAATCTTCTTTAATAGTGTGTAAGAGTTACCACTATTCCAAATCCTTGTCAACACTTAGTATTGTCAATCTTTTCACTTTAGCTATTCTTGTGGTTACATAATCATGGTTTTAATTTGCATTTTTCCTGTGAGTAATGAGGTTGTCTATACAAAACTTTATTGGCTATTTAGATACACCCTTTGGTGAATTGACTATTAACTTTTTTATTCATTTAAAAATGTTAACAATATCTCTCATGAGCGTATACGCAAAAACCCTCTACCAAATATGAGTAAATTGAATCCAAAAGTGTATAAAAAGAATTATATATTATGACCAAGTGAGATTTATTTCAGGTGTATAAGGCTAGATCAGTATTTAAAAATTAATGTAATTTATCACATCAACAGGCTAAAGAAGTAAAATCATATGATCATATCAATAGATGCAGAAAAACATTTCCAACATCTATTTATGATAGAAACTCTCAACAAATTAGGAATATAGGGGAACTTCTTCAGTTTGATAAACAATATCTACAAAAGGCCTATGGCTAAAATCATACTTAATTGTGAGAAAGTAGATGCTTTCTCCATAAGATTGGGAACAAGGCAAGGATGCCTTTTCTCACCGCTCCTATTCAACTTTGTGCTGGACATCTTAGCAATGCAATAAAAGAAGAAAAGGATGCAGCCATAAAAAAGAATGAGATCATGTCCTTTGCAGGGACATGAATAGAGCTGGAGGCCATTATCCTTAGCAAATTAATGCAACAACAGGCAGCCAAATACCACATGTTCTCACTTATAAGTGGGAGTTAAATGATGAGAACACATGGACATATAGAGGGGAACAACACACATTGGGGCCTATCGAAGGCTGAGGGGTGGGAGGATCAGGAAAAATAACTAATGGGCAGTAGGTTCAACACCTGGCTGATGAAATAATGTGTACAACAAAACCCCGACACAAATTTACCTATGTAACGAACCTGCACATGTGCCCCTGAACTTAAAATAAAAGTTAAAAAAAGAAGAAAAGGAAATAGAAGATATAGTGATTGGGAGGGAAGAAATAACATGTCTTTGTTCACAGATGACAAAATTGTCTATGTAGAAAATGTCAAAGAATTTATTTTTTAAACCCTCTGGAACTAATAAGTAATTATAGTAAGCTTGAAGGATACAAGGCTAATATGCAAAATTCTATTGGTTTCTTATATACCAGCAATGAACACAACACCATCTACCTTAGCACGAAAAAATACTTACATATAAACCAATTAAATATTTAAAAGATCTCTATGAGGAAAACGACAACACTCTGAGGAAAGAAATCAAAGAAGCTGTAAATGAATGGGAAGATTTCCCATGTTCATGAATAGAAAGACTCAATATTGTTAAGATGTTAGTTTTCCCCAATTTGATCTGTAGATTCGATGCAATCCCAATCAAGATCCCAGCAAATAACTTTGTGGACATTGATAAGCTGATTCTAATGTTTATGTGCAAAGGCAAAAGACTCAGAATAGCCAATAAAATATTGAAGAAGAACAAAGTTGGAGGAGTGCTGCTATCCAACTTCTTCCTACTATAAAGCTACAGTAATCAAGACAGTATGGTGTTGTTAAAATAATAGAGAAATCACTGGAGTAGAACAGAGAACCAGAAACAAACCCACACAAAAATGGTCAATTGATCTTAGACAAAGGAGCAAAACAATTTAACGGAGAAAGTTTACTCTTTTCAACAAACAGTGCTGAAATAACTGGACATCCACATGTAAAAAAATGAATCTAGATGTAAAATACAAAAGTACTAATATAAACTGCTAGAAGATAATATAGGAGAAAATCTAGGTGACCTTGGGTTTGGTGATGACTTTTTAGATATAACAGCAAAAGCATGAATCATAAAAAAAGAATTAGTTGGCTTCATGAAAATTAAAAACTTTTGCTCTGTGAAAGACACTGTTAAGAGAATGAAAAGCCAAAGACTGGGAGAAAATATTTGCAAACACATATCTGATAGAAGACTTGGGTAAAAAAAATATACAAATAGCTCTTAAAACTCAATAATAAGTAAACAGTCTACTTAAAAAGTGAGTAGGAGGCCAAGGCTGGTGGATCACAAGGTCAAGAGATCGAGACCATCCTGGCCAACATGGTGAAACCCCATCTTTACTAAAAATACAAAAATTAGCTGGGCATGGTGGCGCACACCTGTAGTCCCAGCTACTCAGGAGACTGAGGCAGGAGAATTGCTTGAATCCGGGAGGTGGAGGTTGCAGTGAGCCGAGATCGCACCACTGCACTCCAGCCTGGCAATAGAGTGAGACTCGGTCTCAAAAAAAAAAAAAGGTGAGTAAAAAGATCGGAACAGGCAGTTTATTAAAGAAGATACACAGATGGCAAATAAATATTTGAAAAGATGCTCAACTTCATATGTCATTAGGGAATTGCAAACTAAAACCACAATAAGATACCATGACACCTCTGTTAGAATGGCTAACATCCCAAATCCTGGCAACACTAAATGCTTGTTAGGATGTGGATTAATGGGAGCCTTATTCATTGCTAGTCAGAATGCAAAATGGTACGGCCACTTTGAAAGACACTTTTGCAGTTTTTTACAAAGCTAAACATAGTTTTACTATATGTAAGATCTAGCAATTATGCTCCTAGATATTAACCCAAGTGAGTTGGAAACTTACGTCCACATAAAAACCTGCACATGAATATTTATAGCAGCTTTATTTGTAATTGCCCAAATTTGGAAGCAACCAAGATGTCCTTCAATAGGTGATGGATAAGCAAACTGTGATACATCCACATAATGGAATAGTATTCAGTGATAAAAATAAATGAGCAATTAAGGCATGAAAAGTTATGGAGGAGCCTTAAATGCAACTACTAAGTGAAAGAAGTCAGTCTGAAAAGGCTACATACTGTATAATTCCAAATATATGCTCTTATGAAAAATGAAAAACTATGGAGACAATTAAAAAATCAGTGGTTGCCAGGGGTTCAAGGAGAGTCAGGGAGAGATAACTAGGTGGAGGCACAGGCACTTTAGGATAGTAAAACTATTCTGTGTGATATTATAATGATGGAGTCATGACATAAATTTTTCAAAACCCATAGAGCTATACAATACAAAGAGTGAATCCTAATGTAAACTGTGGCTTGTACTTAATAATAGTGTATCAAAGTTGGTTCATCAGTGATCACAAATGTGTCACACTAATGCAAGATGTTAATAAGAGAAACTTTGTGAGGGGTTGGTGGTGGTGGAGAGGGTATATAGGAACTTTCTGTACTTAAAAAAATTTTACTGAAGTATAATTAGTTTAATACAATAAATTGCGCATATTTAATATATAAAATTTGATGAATTTGTACATACACATACATCTGTGAAACCATCACTACAGTCAAGGTAGAAGACATAACAATCCTCCAAAAATGTTCCCGTGTCCGTTTTTCTTTTTGTGTGTGTTAAAAAAACAACACGAAATTTACCCTCTTATAAATTTTTAAGCACATAATACAGTATTGTTGACTATATGTGGGAATTCTGTACTTCCCACTCAATTTTTCTTTAAACCTAAAATTGCTCTTGAAAAACTAAGGAAATCTGAATAAAGTATGGACTTCAGTTAATAAAAATATATTTAACTTTACTGATATATAGGATATTAAAAATATTCTGGGTGTTAGGTTATCAGTTAATATGTGTCACACATATCTCTTCTTTTTTTTTGGCTTTTTTTCAGTCTCCTGATGCCTTTTGATAAAGGAGTTCTTAATTTACTCATTTTTTCTTTTATGATTAATAATTTTATTTTCTGTTTAAGACATTTTCTATCCTGAGAATATAAAATAATCTTCTATATAAACTTCCAGAAACTTTATTGCTTTACTTAACATATTTAGTCTCATAAACCACTAGGAATTAATTTTTGTGTATGATGTGAGATAAAGTTTTATTTTTTCCCACTAGCAATAATCAGGTGATCTAATACTATTTATCCAAGAGATCAACCTTTCTCCACAGTTCTGCAGTATCACCTTCATCATAAATCAAGTGTACATAAGTCTCTTCTGATCTCTCTATTCTTTTCCATTGATCTATTTGTAGATTCTCATGGCAAATACCATGCAGTTTTTATTATGGTAGCTTTGTAATAAGTCTTGCCACCTGGTAGTGGAAGAACAACAACTTTTCTTCCGGATTTTTGTGGCTATTTTAGGTCCTTCACATCTACACTTAAATTTTAGAAGCAGTTTGTCAATTTATAAGAAAAACATTAGGATTTTAGGGTTTTGATTGAAATTGCATGCAATCTATAGATCAAATCTGGGAGGACTGACAATTTTATAATATTGATCCTTCTAATCCATGTACATTGATTGTATATAGCTCTACTTTTTATATACATTTGATGTCTCACAGCAATATTTTGTAGTTCATATCTTTTGATGGTATTTAATATAATTCTAAGTGTGATTCTTAAATTTTTATTTTCTAATTGCTTTTACAACTAGCTTTTTATCAATCTAATTTTTTTTGTATGTTGATCTTCTATACTGTCATTTCCCCAAATTTACTTATTTTTTAATAGTTTAAGAGCAGACTTTTCGGACCTTATATTGACACATTATGTTGTCTGCAAATAATGACAGTTTAATTTCTTCATTTTTAATCACTGTAGCTTTAACTTATTTTTGGTGCAAATTGTGTTTATCTGTAGATTCTGGTCTTATTTCATTAGACTTTTCTTGAAAAAAAATTTTTTTTTTTTTGAGACAGAGTTTCACTCTTGTCACCCAGGCTAGAGTGCAGTGGCATGATCTCAGTTCACTGCAACCTCTGCCTCCCAGGTTTAAACAATTCTCCTGCCTCAGCCTCCGGGGTAGCTGGGATTACAGGCATCTGCCACCACACCTGGCTAATTTTTGTATTTTTTAGGAGACACGGGGTTTCACCATGTTGGTCAGGCTGGTCTTGAACTCCTGAATTCAGGTGATCCACCGGCCTTGGTCTCCCAAAGTGTTGGGATTACAGGCGTGAGCCACCATGCCCGGCCTTCTTGAATTTTAAAAAATAATTTTGCTGGGTGTGGTGGCACGCACCTGTAATCCCAGCACTCTGGAGGCTAAAGTGGGAGGATTACCTGAGTTTAGGAGTTGGAGGACGGCCTGGGCAACATAGCAAGAGCCTGTCTTTAAAAAATAAATGTATATATGAATGTATAATTTTGTATTTCTTCTTCAAAGAGATCAGTTATATACATTGGATTTTCTTGGTTTGCTTTCCAAGTCTAAAACTTTTCTGTGGTCATTTAAACCTTTTATTTTCTGTTTTATTTTTCTTTATTCTATTTTCTATTTGTCGCTATGTTTTGGCAAAGAGGAGTCATTACTAAAATGGTGTCCCTATTTGAATCATTAAAGAGGAGTATGCAGGAAACGTAGGTAGGACATCTGTGTCAACCTGTGCATTGGTCACCAGTCTGAGCTGTGCGTTTGTATTGCCCCTGTATTTGTGTACTTTAACAATTGTGTAAATAATAACTTCATAATGACTTCTAAAAAAAAAGTATGTTCTTCTCTTTAATGGTTCTGATAGGGACACCATTGTAGTAATAATTTCATTTGTTATTCAATATCCTTTGTGAACTCTGGTAGCTAGTATTTTATAACTTTCATTTTTTTAACTATATATTTCCTTAATGCTTATATTTGTGCTTTGTACTCTTGTTTTAGAGGAGCAGTTTCTTCATAGGTATTTAAAATTATTGGCTTTTCTTTTTTGGCCACAATTTTTACTGGCTTCATAGCAACATTTTTATAGTCACTGTTCTTAATATGCTATTTCCTCCCTGAAACTTTTTTTTCCTTATAGTCTCTGCTTCAATATCATGCTGTTTCTCTTTTGATTATTTCTCACATTTGAACAAGTTAACTTCTTTCTGTACCTTTTTTTGCGAAAAGGCTTTTTGGAGGAAGGGCTAGAGTCATTCAAGCCAACAGGGATTCTCTTGGTTAACACTAAAGTTCTTTAGAA
Source organism: Hylobates moloch (assembly GCF_009828535.3). NCBI lineage: Eukaryota > Metazoa > Chordata > Mammalia > Primates > Hylobatidae > Hylobates > Hylobates moloch. Next base: position 39,903,215 of record NW_026652286.1, read on the forward strand.
GTTTGCTACTCAATATGTGGTTTGTGGCCCAGCCACACTGGCATCATCTGGGGGCTTGCTAAAAATGCAGAATCTCAAGGCCTACCCCAGAACTACTGAATTTGAATCTCCATTTTCAAAAGATCTTCTAGTGATTCACAGGCTCATTGAAGTGTGAGAAGAGGGGCTTTCTTTTTTGTCCTTAACAATTCTTTTTTTTTTTTTTTTGATACGGAATCTTGCTCTGTTGTCCAGGCTGGAGGGCAGTGGTGCGATCTCGGCTTACTGCAAGCTCCACCTTCTGGGTTCACGCCATTCTCCTGCCTCAGCCTCCCGAGTAGGTGGGACTACAGGCGCCCGCCACAGTGCCTGGCTAATTTTTTGTATTTTTAGTAGGGACGGGGTTTCACCATGTTAGCCAGGATGGTCTTGATCTCCTGACCTCGTGATCCGCCCTCCTCGGCCTCCCAAAGTGCTGGGATTACAGGCGTGAGCCACCGTGCCTGGCCAACAATTCTTAATCTTAGGTGAGTGCTATGACTTTCAGTGTCAGGAGTAAGGCCTTTTCAGTGATTTTACTTCTCTCCTAGCAATATATTTCTTTTGCTTATTATTTGGTGTTTCTTAGACTGACTGGGGGTGGGAAAAAGAGCTTTTTTGGTAGTTCTTATGCATGTTAGTCTTAGGCAGGTGCTATGACCCTGAGTCTCAGGAGTAGGGGTTGCCTTGACCCTGCCCTAAGAATAGGAGACATCTAATAGTATTGGTATGTGATCCTTGGCCCAGAACTTTTTCCTGCCCCTATTCTAAGGGATAGAAGATATTTTTTCTTTTACCCTTCCTCGGACGGCAATGTATCTTTACTTGTGCCCTGGGGTGACAGTTAGATATATTAATACATATAAATAATGTTTTATATATATTATTATATCTAATAATATATAATACAAATTATATATAATAAAGTGCATATATTTTAATAATGTAAAATATTAAATTATGGTATAAACACAAAATTTACAATCTTAATCACTTAAGTGTAGAGTTCAGTAGTGTTAAGTATATTTGTATTATAATTATTTTAAATTTGAAATTATTGTAGAATTATAGAAAAGTTTCAAAAATACTACAGAGAGATCCTGGTACAATATCACATGCCTGTAGTCCCAGCTACCCAGGAGGCTGAAGTGGGAGTATGTCTTGAGCCCAGGTATTTGAGTCCAACCTGGGCAACATAGTGAGATCCCATCTTTAAAAAACAAAAACAAAAAACTATAAAGAAGTTCCTGTTCCTGTATATTCTTCACCCAGATTCTACTTATGTTAACATCATACATAAACATAGTATAGTTATTAAAACTAAGCAATTAGCATTGGTTTAATGCTATTAGCTTAACTACAGACATTATTTGGATTTCACCAGTTTTTACACTAATGTTCCTTTTATGTTCTAGAATCTAATCCAGGATCCCACTTTGCATTTAGCTGTCATGTCTTCTTAGTCTCCAATCTCTGACAGACATTCCCTTTATCTTTCCTTTTCTTCCTACATGACCTTGACTCCTTTGAAAAGTACTGGTCAGGTAAACTGCAGAATGCTCCTCCATTTGGATTTGTCTGATGTTTTGAAGTTACACATTTTTGAGAAAAATGCTACAGAGATGATGTGTCCTTCTTAGTGCATCATATTAGGAGGTACACGATGTTAATATGTGTTATTATTGGAAATGTTACTTTGGTCACTTTGTTAAAGTGGGGTCTGCCAGGCTTCTCCACGTTTAAGCTACTATTTTCCTTTTGTAAGTAATATATATTTTGGGGGAGACACTTTGAGACTATGTAAATGTCCTGATTTTCCTTAAAATTTCTCCCGTTAATTTTGGCATCTATTGGTGGGTCTTGATTACAGCTATTATTATTTGGCTAGAATGGTGACTTTCCTATTTTCCTCATTCCTTCTACATTTAGAAGGAATTAATTATAATTTTCTTTGTAAGGAATTCCCCCCATGTAAACTTTTTTCAAATATAATATTCACTGGGAAAGTGTAGAAATCATGGCAGTGAGATGACTTTCACAAAGTGTGTATTGCTGGTGTCACCATCACTGAGATCAAGAAATGGAACACACTGGAATTCTGGAACCCTCCTCATGCCCTCTACCAGTCACTACCTTGTCTCATTCCAAAGGTCACCACTATCTGGATTCTAATCTCATAGATGACTTTTGTCTGTTTTTAAACTTTATATAAGTGGAAATATATGATACATACTCTTTCGAGTTTGCTTTCTCTACTCTCCATTATGTTTTTGAGATTTACTCTTATTATTGCAGTGGTTCATTAATACTTCTTTGTATAATATTCTATCATTTCGCTAAACTACAATTTTCCCATTTACTGTTGATAAACATTTGAATTATTTCCAGTTTTTGGCTATTAAGTATAATGCTCTGAACTTTCTTGTGCATGTCTGTTGGTATATATGTGTATTAATTTCTGTTGGATATATGCAGGAGTGAAACTGCTGAATCGTAGGCCATGTGTACGTTCATCTTTAGATGACATTGCCAAATAGATATCCAAAGTGAATGTAATAATTTGCACTGCCATCAGAAATGTATGAGACAAGTGTCCAACAAACATGAAAAAATGCTCAATATCACTAATCATCAGAGAAATGTAAATCAAAACCATAATGAGATATCATTTCATACCAGCCAGAATGGCTATTACTAAACAGTTAAAACACAACAGATGCTGGCAAGGCTGTAGCGAAAAGGGAACACTTATATACTATTGGTGACAATGTAAATTGGTTCAGCCCCAGTGGAAAGCAGTTTATAAATTTCTCAAAGAAATAAAAATGAACTACCATTCCACCCAAAAATCTCATTTCTGGATATGTACCCAAAGGAGAATAAATCGTTCTACCAAAAAGACACCTGCACTCATATGTTTATTGCAGCACTATTCCAATAGCAAAGACTTGGAAACAACCTAGGTACCCATCAATGGTGCGTTGATAAAGAAAATGTGGTACATATACACCATGGAATACTACACAGCCATAAAAAGAATAAAATCATGTCTTTGGCAGCAAAATGAATGCAGGTGGAGGCCATTATCCTAAACAAATTAATGCAGAAACAGAAAACCAAATGTTGCATGTTCTCACTTATAAGTGCGAGGTAAACCCTGGATGCACATGGACACAAAGATGGGAACAATACACACTGGGACTCCAAAAAGACGAAAGGAGAGATGGGGGCAAGGGCTGAAAAACTTCCTGTAGGGTACTATGCTCACTATCTGCGTGACAGGATCAATAGAAGCTGAAACTTCAGCATCACGCAATATACTCTTATAACAAATATGCACTCATTTCCCCTGAATCTAAAATAAAAATTAAAATGAAAAAAGAAATGTATGAGAGTTCTAGTTGTTCCACATCTTTGCTAAAAGATGGTAAGATAAGTGTCTAGGGAACACACTCTGCTTCCACTACCCCAACTTGCATCACTCTAGTATATATTTGAGGTGGGAAGAAGAAGAATTTGAATAAGTTATAAGGTTGTATTTTTTTTTTTTTTTTTGTATTTGAGACGGAGTCTTGCACTGTCGCCCAGGCTGCAGTGCAGTGGCACGATCTCATCTCACTGCAAGCTCTACCTCCCAGGTTCACGCCATTCTCCTGCCTCAGCCTACCGAGTAGCTGGGATTACGGGCACCCGCCACCACGCCCGGCTAATTTTTTTTCTATTTTGAGTAGAGACAAGGTTACACCGTGTTACCCAGGGTGGTCCTGATCTCCTGGCCTGGTGATCCGCCCACCTCCACCTCCCAAAGTGCTGGGATTACAGGCGTGAGCTACTGTGCCAGGCCAAGTTTAGATTTTTAAAGAGATTAAATTCTTAATAGTAGGATGAAACTAGTTTAACAACTAACTAGCTGAAAACATACATAAGTCTGCCCAAGATGTCATCAGGAGAAATACTATGCAATGGGAAAGGATTTTTTCATGATCTAATTGGTAATAGTTACTGGAAGAAACAAAAACACCACATGCTCCAATGAGTTAGAATTTCTTGGTAAAAATTGCATGTAGTTGTTGAGTCTTCTAGCCTTTAAGTCTTGTATTTTTTTCTAATAATTTCTTTGTCTTTCTGTGTTGCATTTTGGGGATACAAACTTAATTTTTGCTATTGTGGCTATAATGAAATTAATGGTCCCTATTGTGAAATCTCACCAATGCTAGAGCTTATATACATGAAATCTGCATTTATGGACATCATCCTAAATCTTATGATTTTTTTCTTGCTAAAATTCTTGTCATATATTTGTCTTTTATGGGTACAGCCAATGTCACTTATTACAAGTGAAATCTGGCTACTCCTTAGAAAATAAGAAACTTAAATCTCTGTCCTATTTTCTGCTCATCTCTCTGCTAATCTGTTGAACTACAGTTTGAGATCTAAAGTGTACTTAGGAAACTGGAGAAGAAAGTGGTTTTACACACACTGTGGTGTTATTTGGTTGTAGGCCATTGCACACAATTTGGATTTGTAAAGATAAAAAGGACTGTGTATTTTGGCAATACCATAGATCAGAGATATTTCTCCAGGTTAGTTCATTTGGTCTAATTCATCCTTTTAAGTCACTGCATAATATTGAGTATCGCACTATTTATACAATAACACAGTATTTGTTGGCTATCAGTTTCATTTTTTTTGCCACAACAAACTATGATGCAATAAACAGCTGTATGCATATATATCCCAAGGGGGAGAGCTGGTTCAAGGAGTAAATGTGCTTTTAATTTTAACAGATATAGTATTGCTACATTACTTTCTGAAAAGTTTCTACTTTAGGTAAGCCTGAAGATATACTCAATGCCACCATCTTGGGAAAGCACCCAGATACCACCAAATAGAGATAGGATTTTCATTTCTGTAGCTAAAAACTTATCTGTGAATGACTTGGGAAAGTTAGTTCAAACTTGGGAGGGTCAAACTGGGAACCATCAGATTCTAAACTCCAAATGGGAATACACTTAGCCATTTAAGGGAATAATTCAGTTTGCTTCATGTAACCTGAGAATATGTTAAAAAAGAAAATTTTATGGGACATCTTTTTGTTGTCAGTACACTGGATGCTCACTGGAGATCCATTTCATATGAAGCTAAGTCACATAGACTCAAATTAATTCAAATCAATCAATTATGCTTTTTGTTGTTGTTCATTTATATCTCTGTTCAATTAATAAATCTACTATCTATCTAATTACCTTCCACCAACACATGATAGGCACAGGGGCTTTAAAACTGAATAATCCCTGCCCTTGAGGGACTCACAGTCTGTTGTAATCACAGGGTCTAAATGGCCACTGAATCCAAACTTTTATATGTATCTACTTTTACATGTATCTAAGACTAGGCTGATAAAAATAAGTTTGAGCTGTCAACATATGTTTGACTATGGGATGATTTAACAGGTGTATTGATCCATTCAGTCTTGTAGCCAGTCCCAGTGGAATGAATTTATGACTTTGCCAGATTGCCTGGGCAGGTGGATAGTGTCCTTGACCAGATTGGCTCTAATCACACCTTTGCTCATTAGACCCACTTTTTGTTGAAACAGCTTGAAGTCAATCTTCCCTCATTTTGAAGATGACATTATCATTTCCATAGAAGTAGGGATAATTATGAGACAATTATTTCAATCCAAATCTATTCATTTTAACACCTAGCACAATAAAAAAGTAGTAATTTTGAAACAAAACTCTGACAGTTTTCTGTGGAAAATATTAAAAAACCCACTATAATTGGGGAACAAATCCTAATGAACCTACCAGGCTTGCGTGCACACCTGTCCTAATCATCTCTGCCACTCTCTCCTTCACTCTTTGCTCTTTGGTTTTTGTAATGCATTAAGCCCTTTCTTCTTCATGTTATTTCATCTCCCTTGTTCTCTTTCTTTTGTTATTACCATCATGAACAGAAAAATGAAATAGGATGGCATTCTAGAAGTGGGTATGAGCCTAAGGAGTGTTAATGTAATTCCTCTGCTTTTGTAGACAAGGGAACTGAGGCACAGGAACTTCAGTTGTATTTCAAGGTACTATCTTTGGTGAGAGAGGTGCTTCTGGGGTTTCAGTGGTTATGTTTAAAGCAAAGGTGCAGAGTCCCACAACCCCCTGTGCAGGGTCTTCAGTGCCTGCTGGTGTTGCCAGGATCCAAGCATTCATATTTTTTAACTATTGTAGATTAGGTTCTGCAGGAAACACTGCGATAGAGATTAGTGTGCAATGGGATCAACATCTGTGGAAGGGAAGGAAAGAAGGACAGGATTTAGCGAAGAAAGAAGTTGAGTTTTGAGGCAGACTTCCTGAAGGCTTCAATGGACTGAAGGCAGGGATGACCCTTCAGAGATGTCCTGACCTTCAGAGTGGAGGCCAAGCCCTTATTCTCTGCCATTGATCGGTTAGTAGATACAGCTGCCCCAGGTGAAGCAGTCCTTTTAGGGGCTGACAGCTCAGGCCTTTCTGGCAACAGCACTCGCAAAGTCTTCATTCCTGAAGATTCTTCATTCTTGAAGGTAGATCTGGACAGCTTATCCCATAGGTCACCAAACTGAGGCTTTCTTAGAAACTCTATTTCCCCAGAGATGTTAGAGAGATGACCTCTCCTTTACAAATTGATTTTCCTGCTCTTTGAAGGCAGTCCCCTCTCTTAAGACTCTGCCATTAAGCCTCCTTAAGATGAGGACACAGACTGTGCTCAGAATCTCAGTCTTACTGCCCTGGCCCTGTTCCCATCTTCCCACATCTTCTGGCTCCTCACTATTCTCAGTGAAATAAAAAATACATCAGAGAGCTTCAGTAGCCAGACCAGATCAAGCAGAAGAATGAATATCTGAACTTGAAGATCAGTTGTTTGAAATTACCCAGTGAGTGAAAATAAAAATAAAATAAATAAAAAAGAATGAAAAAGGCCTATAGGACTTATGGGACACCATTAAGCAAACAGATATGTGTATTATGAGGGTTCTGGAAGAGATGGGAAAAGGCATAGAAAACCTATTTAACAAAATAATAGTTAAAAACTTTCAGAGTCTTGGGAGAGATATGAAGACCCAGATCCAGTAAGCTCAAAGTCCCCAAACATATTTAACCCCAAAAGATCCTTCCTGAGGCACATTATAGTCAAACTGTTAAAAGTCAGAGATAAAAAGAGAATTCTAAAAACATCAAGAGAAAAGCATCAAGTCACATATAAGGGAATCCTCATTAGACTTACAGCAGGTTTCTCTGCAGAAACTCTATAAGCAAAGAGACAGTCATATTTTCAAAGTGCTGAAAGAAAATAATTGGTGGCCAAGAATACTATACCAAGAAAAGCTATCCTTTAGAATGGAAGGAGAAATAAAGTTTTTCCAGACAAGCAAAAACTGAGGGAATTCATCACCACTAGACTGACCTTTCAAGAAATGCTCAAGGGAGTCCTACAAACAATGATAAGTCCAACAATACCACCATCATAACACCCTCCCCCACCCTCCCCATATTTTTGCTGATCCCATTGCCTGCTGATGGCACTTACTCTGTTGCTTTGCTTCTTAGGTAACAGACTCGTAGGAAAGAAGATAATTTCTGTATGTCACACTTCCCATTTCCCACTTCAAGGGTTTCAATGGATTTTTCTTTTTTTTTTGCATGACTCAGGGGACTAGGACATCTGTATAGGCTCATAACAATGCCTTTACAGTCAGGTTCTTAGCTTGGTCAATGAAGGGATAGTCAATTCTGAGAAGACTTCTTCATTAATAGAGTGTGTGACTATTTACTCCTTGACTTATTTTAAGAGGGTAAGTATATCCCTTTTCCCCTCACTCCTAGACTCAGGAACCAGTTCCGAAGGTGTGCAAAGCCCTTGAAGTGATTTATTTATGGACTTCCCTGCCCATGTTTCTATTTACTCATCCTCTCTTTCACCAACATTTGAAATCTTGTCTTCTTTATGTAACACATTCATATCCAGGACTATATATTACTATTTATCCTCTACAATATATATGATTTTGCTCCATTCATTACATCCTAGTTCTACTTCTGTCCAGTCCATCTTGCAAAAATAAATAATGCAACATTATTGTTTCTCAGCTTTCATCTCACCTCCTTGTATTTATATAATAATTTAAAGTATACCATGCTTTATGTATAGAGCATTTGTGTGTTGAATCACCATCATTCTTTGACCTCCTTCTCCTATAAAGAGTAGCTTCATTTCCCTTGGGGAATCTTTTAAAAGTAAACATTTTCAGGTATGCATAGTTAGAATTGATGCTGTACCTGGTTATAGGATAGAATGCCATGAAAATTGCATATTAGGTAGCATTTCTCATCTCATTCACAGTCACAGTGTCTGGTTTATGAGTGGATAGTCATGTAATCCCACCATAGTAAATGATATAGGAGGGGTTATTGGATTAGTTTTTGCAAATGAAAACCCTTTATCCTCAGGATAACTGGTACATTGCCCACTGGATACAGAGAGGATCTATCCCTAAGTGTTGTTAGCAGCCTTATTGCCACTAAAGGGAAAATATTCATTGAGAATAGAACCTACTCTAGGAAAGCAGAGATGAGAAATAGAGAAAAAAAGAAATCCAGGTTCTGGCAACATTATCTGAGTTCTGGATAAAGCCAAGCCTACAGATTCATTAATCCCTATACTTTGCTGGAACTGAGCTAATAGTCTTATTGATTGCTCAAATCAGTGTGAACTTAACTCTGAGTCCTCTGATTGTTACATATACCTTGTAAAGTTAATAACATCATCTTGATTTTATCAAAAAAGTAATAGAGCCAGAGAGGAGACGTGATGCTCAAAGTCATTTTAGTTCAGATGTTTTGACTTCAAGTTAAAAAGTTTCGACTATAAAATTATCTAAAAGACTTTCCCCCAAAATTTAGTATTTCCATATTACTACTAGAAAATATAAGTTTTGGTATCTCCAGGCTTTCCACAGAGTAACTTCAATTTACTTGCCATAACACATTTCCTACCATTGCACAAACTGTCTATCTTGTCCAATCAGATCCTCTGTCCAAATCACTCTGCCTTTACTCATGCTCACATTCTTTTCTCTCTTCTGCATTTGTGCCTATTTATTAACATTCATTCAGTCTCTGCTTTCATTTCTTAATGGGGAAGGTCTTGGTGGAATTGGGTCTCTCGTGTGAAGAGGTGTTAATTCCCTATGGAAACCTGGAAGAGTCGTATTCCAAGTTTGTGCTGTGGAGCTTCCTTGTCCCCGTACAGGAAAGTCTGTATAAATTGTGTGTAAGTTCTCCAAAGAAGATTTCTCTGAGAGCATAAAATTTAATGCAGTATAATTTAAAATCAATGCATTGAATCACTAAGTTGTATTTATGGAAGTGCTTTTTAATTGAAGAGGTAAAACATAAATGGGATGAAAATCAGGGACAGGGAATAGATAAGGATCTGAAGATTCTGCTTTGGTGCTTGTTGGTGGGTTTGATAATTGGAGATATTTATCAAGTGATAACTCAGTGCTCAGGTAAGAAAGTCAATTGCTGTGCCCTTCATATTCACATAAAAGTTTGGACAGTAATTAGACCTATAAACGGTTTGCTTGCACAAATCATCAATTCTTAGAGGTATGTAGTTGAGGGAGCGGGGTGAAGGTGATCAGAAATAAGTCCAATTGGGTAGAAAGATGAAACCCTGACGAGGGAGTTATTTGTCCAAGATTATACAGAAAGTTAATGCCAGAGCCAGTAGAACATATCAGTGAATTAGCTAAATCAGCATTATGTTGTTTTATGTTAAAGGGAAAAGATGGAGCATTTAAGTTCAGCTTAAAAAAATTACTCATGAAGGCAGTAATTTAGATTTGTTCTATAACTTTGCTTTATCAGCTCCTTAAAAGTTATCTATTTTTAGTAGGATACTCTAAATTTTCTCATTTTACAAATGTATTTGGTTTTATAGGCCTGGAGTTGAAAATGTAGTTTTGTCTATTAAAATGGTACTTAGGCATTTTTTTTTTCCTGCCAAGTCTATTTTAGGAGATTTTTTACATCCAAAATATTTTGTTATAGTTAATACATATATTTGATTTTTAATATCACAATGGTCAGACTCAATAAATCAATTGCCTTTTCCTCTCTGCTAATGTCCTAATGATATGAAATCAAGATGACTTCAGCTTGCTGTGTCCTTCTTTCCTCCTGGCTTCCTCTTGTCCCACAGTAAAATTCTGCTGGTTTTTGAAGCATCACACAAAGTCCAGATTAGAGGTCCATGCTAGTGCTAAGGTGTCATTGAATACGTTCTATTTGAGCAAGGCAGCCTTCCTCCTTATGCTTTTTCTCCTCTGCTTAATGGACCTTCCACCCATGCCATCTTGTGATTATGGTTTCCCACACTCACTGTCCATTCAGAAGTAATGTTTCCATCATTTACATTCCTAAAGCAATTTTTATCACTCTAGTTCCCCTTAAATGCCAGCCTGAGAAGTGGGCATTGTATTCTACTGATAAGGGGATACCCTGAAGTTTCTGGGAGGGAGGGTGATGTTATTTTGTCAGAAGTTTGAGGTACAGATTGGAGGAAGGGGTATAAAACATGGAATAGCCAGTTAGGTTTCCATTTAAAGATAGAGGAGGTGAAGAGAGAGGAAAAGAGGCAGTGAGGTGGAGCAGTGTCAGCAGGGGTGGACTTGTGAGGCCAGGAGGACTCCAGATTTTAAAGACTTGTGGGCCCTGATAGTGAAAGGAATACTGGGAGACAAGGATGGTTGATCTGGTTGAGAGCAGAGAGAATGAAGTTGCTTTGCCCTGAGAGGGGCTCTGGAGGGGCAGTTGGATTGGGAAGAAAATGGTCATCTCTGCATGGGACTGGCAGGCCCAAAGTGACTCGGGCAGCATGTGTGCTGCCTATATGCCCACCCACCACTACTCCATGTTCCCTTCAGCCCAGCTCCCATCTGACTGGAGTTGAGGGCTTGCAGCCTGCAGTTTGCAGTCTGCAGTTTTCTATCAACAAATTAGAGAAACACCTATGTCAGAGCCAGAAGGGATCATTCTACTGCTTCCAACCCATACAGATGGGGAACCCAAGTGCAGGAGAGGCAGAGACCCATCTTGGAGACAGTGGCAGAGTTAGGACTGCAGCCAAGTTCCAGACTAGCTCGCAATTCAGGTGTAACCAAAACGCAGGTTCAGTTGCTCTTTGCTTGCAGAATCCAATTAAGGGAAGAGGTATAGGCTCCTCCTGCCTTTAAGGACACTGCTTCACTTTTTGGGAAGAAAGCAGGGGCTTTTAAAGGGAGACTAGGCATTAAGAGAGGAGAGAGAGCAACCTACATAACAAAGATGTTGCCAGATAACATTTACTGTTATTTTGTACTTTAAAAACAAGATTTCTGAACCAAAATACTTCGCTTATTTGTATTTTAAAGATTCATAATTACAAGTCATTGGCCATTCTTCAAAAGTGCCAACCTGAAGTTCTGTCAAAATGAGCTTGTCATTACATCTGCTGTCAAGAATTCCAGACTCAAACTCACAGCTATGGGATTATGACTTCATACTCGATATACCAGGTCCATAAAAACAATATAAGGTTCAACTACTGAAATGAAAACACAAAATCAAAGCCGTGTGGTTGAATTCATCCTCCTGGGCTTTTCTAACTTTCCTGAGCTCCAGGTGCAGCTCTTTGGGGTTTTCCTAGTTATTTATGTGGTGACCCTGATGGGAAATGCCATCATTATAGTCATCATCTCCCTAGACCAGAGCCTCCACGTTCCCATGTACCTGTTCCTCCTGAACTTATCTGTGGTGGAGGTGAGTTTCAGTGTAGTCATTATGCCTGAAATGCTGGTAGTCCTCTCTACTGAAAAAACGACAATTTCTTTTGGGGGCTGTTTTGCACAGATGTATTTCATCCTTCTTTTTGGTGGGACTGAATGTTTTCTCCTGGGAGCAATGGCTTATGACCGATTTGCTGCAATTTGCCATCCTCTGAACTACCCAGTGATTATGAACAGAGGGGTTTTTATGAAATTAGTAACGTTCTCATGGATCTCAGGGATCATGGTGGCTACTGTGCAGACCACTTGGGTATTTAGTTTTCCATTTTGTGGCCCCAATGAAATTAATCATCTCTCCTGTGAGACTCCCCCAGTACTAGAGCTTGTGTGTGCAGAAACCTTCTTATTTGAAATCTATGCCTTCACAGGAACCATTTTGATTGTTATGGTTCCTTTCTTGTTGATCCTTTTGTTTGCCGTCCTGAAGATGCCATCAACCACTGGGAGACAAAAGGCCTTTTCCACCTGTGCCTCTCACTTGACATCTGTGACCCTGTTCTACGGCACAGCCAATATGACTTATTTACAACCCAAATCTGGCTACTCACCAGAAACCAAGAAACTGATGTCATTGGCTTACACGTTGCTTACTCCTCTGCTCAATCCACTCATCTATAGCTTACGAAACAGTGAGATGAAGAGGGCTTTGATAAAACTATGGCAAAGAAAAATGATTTTAAACACAGTCTGATTGTGTTGAGAAGCTAAGATTTGGCCACTCCCTGCCTGAGTGAACTCTATTTAAATTTAATAAAGGTGAAAACAGATTGCATTTTTTGTATGAATATGTAAATTTGTTGAGTTTTTAAGATTGGAAAATATATCTCTTTCAATAAAGAACTGCTGTCACTTGTTTTTAATAGATACATATGTTCTCATAACATCATACAACAGTTTATTCATCCATTTCTCTATTATGAACATCCAAGTAGCTACTGGATTATTGTCATTAAGACAGTGCTTCAATATGCCTTGTTCCATATGCTCATATGTACTGATGTCATTATACCTGTGTGATAGATTTGCTACAGTGAGACTGATAGGATGAGGAGTACCTGTGTTTACAAATTTTATTAGCTATTGCAGAATTACTTTTCAAAATGATTATAGTTCTTCAGACTGGCCTGAAGGCTCACTGTGCTTTGGTAACAGGGTAGAGCTTCAAGAGACCAACAAATAGAGTGATGAGGTTTTTATTTTTGGATTGAAAATGTGTTCCATGGATGAGGAAAAAAGAAAAAAAAAAGTGCATCTATTTTTGGGGGCCCAAAATGGTTCTACTTCATGAATTTACACAAATTATAATCCCAGACTGGATTTCTCTTGGTATCTTTCCAAATATTTATCCAATGTTGGTGACCAGAGAGCTACATGGGAAGTTTCTCAAATTCTCATTTGATAATACCAGTATCTTTTTCATTTACAGACCACTGATTTAGAAAGTTTTATGAAGTTTCCATTTGTAGTCTGTTATAGGAAAGTAAAATCTTGGGGCCCCAAACTCACTATGCCAAAAGGAAAAGTTAAGCTTGGAAACGGACTCAGGCAATAAAACTGTCTTTCCTTTTGTTCCTAAATAGATAGCTACAAGATAGCAGGTCACCTATCTTCCCAGGTTACCTCCCTCAATTGTTTTTAAAAATAATTGGAATAAAACTGATACTGTGATGTTAATTAAGATTAGATATACATATTCTGCTAAATGAAGGGGTCTCATTATAATTTGTGTATATTATTTGGGATTAGACAATACATATATATATCTGTGTGTCTATTTAAACTGTTTTTAGGTTTATAATTGTTAAACAAATCCCTACTGATTTCTTACGTGGTCTCTATTACATATGAAATTTGACATAAATATCTGAATTGTTTATTGGTATTATTTCAATTCATATAGAGTTGACTGAATTTGAGTTTAAGGAATTCCAGTATGAAATCAGATCACATTAATTCTAAATGTGTATGGGTATATTTGTATATGGTCTACACACTGATTTGTAATTTTTTTGAGGAGTTACACACTGTCACTAGTAAATCTGGTTGGTCTGGGTAAATGAGTTCCACATTGCTTGGGCTTTTGCATAGCCTTTATCTCTGCTGTCAGGCCACTTTGTTCTTGTGGGCATCGTGCCAGCACTGGGGTAGCTGCTGACAGAAGAAGTAGGCTAATTTGTCAACTGGGTGAGTCATTTTACCTATTGACCAGGCGTTAACACAAGATACAAAGACCTTCACACTTTATGCCCACTCCATATGTCTATCAATATGCCTCTACTCTAGACCTCCCTGCTACCAAACTCCCTGTCTTTTCTTTCCAGATCAGGTCAATAAACTTTCACTTATCCAGTCTTGCCTACCAGCTTCCTGGTCCAGCACCCTCAGAACAAGTACCATGGTTCTCCCCTTGTTGGTGAAGGTCTGTTAGACCTTGCAGCTCTTTTGTGTTATTGTCCCATTCTTTCCTTATTTCCCTGGCTGAGTTGTGCTGTGACTTCACCATATTTATAGGCCTGGTGTTGAGGAAAAGAGGTGAAGGCAGTTTCTGATGGTGCACCTCTTCAATAATCTTCCTGCCCTGAATAGGGAGGGGTTGGTCACTTCTGCAGTATTAGAAAGTTTAGTGATATCCTGGAAGTCCAGATCTTTGGAGGCATCCAGCTAGAATTCTTATCCCACGTGTCAAAGCCTTAGATTTTTTCCAACTCTGGCTCCAGATTTGGCTTAACATAGCTGCCTTGATTAAGCATGCAGGTATCATGGAAGTTCAGCCACTGTGACTACTGAACCCTGAAAATGATCTCCATCTTTTCCTGCCTGCTTGTTGCAAGAGATGAGGATCTCTTTGTGAGTGACTGACACTCTTGCTCTCACATTTAGTTTTCAATGGTTTGTCAATTGACTCATCTTTTGTTATCTATCTGAAGATCAATGCAATGTAATAATGTTTTAGTCTGTTAGCATTGCTGTAAAGAAATACCCGAGACTGGGTAATTTATAAAGAAGGGAGGTTTACTTAGTTCATGGCTCTTCAGTCTGTACAAGAAGCATGCTGCCAGCATCTACATCTGATGAGGACCTCAAGCTGCTTCCACTTTTGACTGAAGGGGAAGGAGAGGCAGACTATAGAGATCACACAGTGAGAGAGGAAGTGAAAAAAGAGAAAGAGGGAAGGTGTCAAGCTATTTTTTGCAACCATCTCTAGCAGAACTAACAAAGTAAGAACTCACTCACTCCCCTCATCACCCTAGGGAATCAATCTGTTAATAAGAGATCCACCACCATGACCCAAACATCTCCCACTAGGCCCCACCTTCAACACTGGGGATCAAATTTCTTTTTTGTTGTTGTTATACTTTAAGTTCTAGGGTACATGTGCACAACGTGCAGGTTTGTTACATATGTATACATGCGCCATGTTGGTGTGCTGCACCCATTAACTTGTCATTTACATTAGGTATATCTCCTAATGCTGTCCCTCCCCACTCCCCCCAACCCCTCAAGAGGCCCCAGTGTGTGATATTACCCTTCCTGTGTCCAAGTGTTCTCATTGTTCAATTCCCACCTATGAGTGAGAACATGAGGTGTTTGTGTTTTTGTCCCTGCAATAGTTTGCTGAGAATGATGGTTTCCAGCTTCATCCATGTCCCTACAAAGGACATGAACTCATCCTTTTCTGTGGCTGCATAGTATTCCATGGTGTATATGTGCCACATTTTCTTAATCCAGTCTATCATTGATGGGCATTTGGATTGGTTCCAAGACTTTGCTATTGTGAATAGTGCTGCAATAAACATATGTGTGCATGTGTCTTTATAGTAGAATGATTTATAATCCTTTGGGTATATACACAGTAATGGGATTGCTGGGTCAAAAGGCATTTTTGGTTCTAGATCCTCGCCACACTGTCTTCCACAATGGTTGAACTAATTTACACGCACACCAACAGTGTAAAAGTGTTCCTATTTCTCCAGCACCTGTCGTTTCCTGACTTTTTAATGATCTCCATTCTAACTGGCATGAGATGGTATCTCATTGTGGTTTTGATTTGCATTTCTCTAATGACCAGTGATGATAAGCTTTTTTTCATATGTTCGTTGGCTGCACGTATGTCTTCTTTTGAGAAGTGTCTGTTCATATTCTTCGCCTACTTTTTGATGGGGTTGTTTGCTTTTTTCTTGTAAATTTGTTTAAGTTCCTTGTAGATTCTTGATATTAGCCCTTTGTCAGATGGAGAGATTGCAGGAATTTTCTCCCATTCTGTAGGTTGCCTGTTCACTCTGATGATAGTTTCTTTTGTTCTGCAGAAGCTCTTTAGTTTAATTAGATTCCATTTGTCAATTTTGGCTTTTGTTGCTATTGCTTTTGGTGTCATCCTGATACCAAAACCTGGCAGAGACACAACAAAAAAAGACAATTTCAGGCTAATATCCCTGATGAACATCGATGAAAAAATCCTCAATAAAATACTGGTAAACCAAATCCAGCAGCACATCAAAAAGCTTATCCACCACAGTCAAGTCAGCTTCATCCCTGGGATGCAAAGCTGGTTTATCACATGCAAATCAATAAGCACAATCCATCACATAAACAGAACCAATGACAAAAACCATATGATTATCTCAATAGATGCAGAAAAGTCCTTCAATAAAATTCAACACCCCTTCACGCTAAAAACTCTCAATAAACTAGGTATTAATGGAACATATCTAAAAATATTAAGAGCTATTTATGACAAACCCACAGCCAATATCATACTGAATGGGCAAAAGCTGGAATTATTTCCTTTGAAAACAGGCAGAAGACAAGGATGCCCTCTCTCACCACTCCTATTCAACATAGTATTGGAAGTTCTGGCCAGGGAAATCAAGCAAGAGAAGGATATTCAAATAGGAAGAGAGGAAGTCAAATTGTCTCTGCAGATGACATGATTATATATTTAGAAAAACCCATCATCTCAGCCCCAAACTTCCTTAAGCTGATAAGCAACTTCAGCAAAGTCTCAGCATACAAAATCAATATGCAAAAATTACAAGCATTCCTATACACCAATAATAGACAAACAGAGAGCCAAATCATGAGTGAACTCTCATTCACAATTGCTACAAAGAGAATAAAATACCTAGGAATCCAACTTACCAGGGATGTGAAGAACCTATTCAAGGAGAACTACAAACCACTGCTCAAGGAAATAAGAGAGGACACAAACAAATGGGAAAACATTTACATGCTCATGGATAGGAAGAATCAATATCATGAAAATGGCCATGCTGCCCAAAGTAATTTATAGATTCCATGCTATCCCCATCAAGCTACCACTGACTTTCTTCACAGAATTAGAAAAAACTACTTTAAATTTCATATGGAAGCAAAAAAGAGCTCGCATAGCCAAGACAATCCTAAGCAAAAAGATCAAAGCTGGAAGCATCATGCTACCTGACTTCAAACTATACTCTAAGCCTACAGTAACCAAAACAGCATGGTACTGGTACCAAAACAGATATATAGATCAATGGAACAGAACAGAGACCTCAGAAATAATGCTACACATCTACAATCACCTGACCTTTGACAAATCTGACAAAAATAAGCAATGAGGAAAGGATTCCCTATTTAATAAATGGTGTTGGGAAAACTGGCTAGCCATATGCAGAAAACTGAAACTGGACCCCTTCCATACACCTTATACAAAAATTAACTCAAGATGGATTAAAGGCTTAAATGTAATATCTAAAACCATAAAAACTCTAGAAGAAAACCTAGTCAATACCATTCAGGACACAGGCATGGGCAAAGACTTCATGACTGAACTTCATTTTCTATTTTTAAAAACCTTGCTTTTATTTATTACAAAATTAATTTATTTCTTTTAAATTCAAGCAGTAGATGTATGAAATAAAAATACCAAAGTGTCTCTCAAAAATACCTCTATTCTCATCCCCCAACTCCATCATTTCTAAAAGTAGCCAATCTAAATTATTTCATGTCTATTTTTTTTCTGATTCTTCCTATGTACATAAAACACTGATATATATATATATACATATATACATATATACATAATTTTTATAAAATGAGCATAAGAGTTTTGACATCTAGTTTTTTAAAGTATGTCATTAGTTTGTTTCTAAGACTAGTTTTTCTTTTCTATTTTGGGCTTTTTTTTTGTAGTTTTATTACAAGGAATGCCATATGTATACGACTGCCAAGATTTTGGAATTTATTGAGATTTTCTTTTTGACAAAACACACAGTCAATTTTTGTAAATATTCTATAGATATTTTGGGATAAAAATATAGAGTTAATGAGATGAAAGTGTTCTTCTATATTATATTTATTCTCATTACCATCTGTTAAATCAACATTTTATTATTCAAATCTTTCCATTTTGTATTTTTTGTTGTCTGCTTTCTCAAACTTTGAGAAAGTGTGTTAAAATCTCCGCATTTTGATTATTGTTATATCAATGACATATTGGCTTTAAACTGGAGATTAACATTACTATTATTCCCCACTTATCCTTTTAAATATGTGTCTGACATTTTTTAATACACTTTTTGTTGAAATCTAACATATGTAAAGTGTACAATTCATGACTCTACATCTTGATGACTTCTCACAAATTGTACATCACCTGTCATACAGTCACTGACATCAGTATATAGAGCATATGAGTACAACAGAAGCCCGCATGGGATGTCATGGGGTAGGAATTATGAAAAGCACCTATTAGGCAGCTTTTCCCATCTTTAAGGCACAGGACTAGTTCATGAATGGGCATGTAATCCCACCATGGGGACTAATATGGGAAGGGTCCGGGGACTGCTTCTTTGAGAACCCCCTTTCCTCAGCATCACTGGGACATTTCCCACTGGAGATGGAGTAGGGAGAATATCTCTATGTGTTGTTGGCATCCTTATTGCTGCAAGGAGGAGAGGGCTTTCTTGAGAATAGAACCTACCCCACAAAAATATAGATGCAAAGAAGAGAAGTGGAGTCTTGGTGTGAGCACATCATCTACCTTCTGGATAAAGCCAAGCCTGCAGATTCATTCATCTCTACAGTCTCTTGAGACAGAGCCTATGGCCTCCTTTATTGCTCAAGCCAGTTTAGACTAAACCCTGAGTCCTCTGATTCCCATATACATCCTATGAGATTAATATCGTTATCTTTATTTTACAGAGAAAGTAATAGAACCAGAAAGTTGAGTGATGTGCTCAAAGTTATACAAGCCTGTCAGGATATTTTGACTCCATGTTAAAAAGTTCTTGAGTCGGAGGGAGCATCCAGGCGTTCTACAAAGCACCTTTAATCTACTTGCCATATCTCCCACCGTTGCACAAACTGTGCATTGTGTCCATGCAAATCCTCTAGCCCCAGGTCACCTGCCCTTGCTCGCACCCTCACTCCACCCCTCCCTTCTTTCCCTATCGACAATGTTCATTCAGCCTCTGCTCTCACCTCCTACTGGGAGGTGTCACGGTGGAATCGAGTCTCTTGTGGGAAGAGGTGCTTATTCCCCATAGACATAAGAAGGAGTGATGCTCCACGTTTGTGCTCTTGAGCTTTCTCACCTGAGGGGCCAAGTTTCAGCCTCTTTAGTTATCACACAAAAATACAGGAAGGTCTCTATGAAGTGACTTCATGTTCTCCAGGGAGGAATTCTCCAGGGCATATAATTCTATGCCATA
The DNA here is from genome assembly GCF_009828535.3 of Hylobates moloch. Taxonomy (NCBI): domain Eukaryota; kingdom Metazoa; phylum Chordata; class Mammalia; order Primates; family Hylobatidae; genus Hylobates; species Hylobates moloch. The sequence goes on from NW_026652286.1 coordinate 39,922,784, forward strand.
TAACATTATGGAATCAATGCTCTGAATCACTCAGTTGTGTTTACGAATAGGTGGCTTTTGACTATAGGTGAATCGTCTGATAAAGTAGTATGAAAATTAATGAGACAGAGTCAACAGGTGAGAAAGTGCAGATTCTGCTCCTGTGCGTTTTGGTGGGACTTGTGTTTATAGTTGTCCTCTTTGATAGTTGGAGATGCTGTTGAAGTGATAGCTCAGTGCTCAGGAGTCACTAGGCTCAGCTGAAACATTTGAATCAGTAGACTTTTTGGTTTGATGTTAGTCAATTTCTTTTTCTTTTCAGAGAAAAGTTCAGGCAGTAAGTAGAAGTGTTAGTGCTTTGCGTGCATAAATCATCATATTCTGGAGTTTGCAACTAGAAGAGAACTTGGTCAGTAAGTCCAACACTTACCTCTTTCCATTGGCAGGCTGAAGCCTTGGGAAGGGAATGATCTGTGTCAGTGATCTATCCAAGTCACCATGACAGTCTTCTAAGGTATAAAGATTTTCTATTTTTTACAGCATTCTATAAATTTTCTAATTTTTAAAACCAATCTACTTTTACGTAGTTGGAACTGAATACATGTTGTTCTTTTTTTTTTGCCATTAGAAATGCATTTTAAATATTTGGCCTCACAGAGTCTGGTTTTAATAATTATATTATAGGAGGTTTTTTGACATCCAAAATACAGTACAATTTTTGTGGTTAAATACAGTCATTTGATTTTAATACATGACTATGGACAAATTCAGAAATAAAGCAACTTGTCTTCTCCTGTCTGCTAATGTCCTACAGGTCTGCACTCAAGACAGCACTGTATGCCGTCAACTTGCTGTGTCCATCTGTCTTCCTGGCTTCCTTATCTCTCACAGTGAATTTCTTTTGGTTTTCAAAACATCACACAAAAGGCAGTAGGCCTCCATTCTAGTTTTATGGTGTCATCAAGTGCCTCCTGACTTGAGCAAGTCAGTTTTCCTCCTCCTGCCATTCTCCTCCCACCTAATGGCCTTCCATTCATGACATCCTGTGATTGTTTGTTCATCCTCCCTCCCCTTTCAAATGACATCGTTCCTTCACTTAAATTTCTACAGCACGTGTTATTAATTTCCAATTGTGTTGTGTGCTGACTTCTCTTAGGCACTCTATTCCTTAAAAATAGAGTCTAGGTTTTTCTTATTTTAAAATTCATTTATTCAAAAATGTTGGTTTAACACCTATTATGAGCCAGGGAGTGTTGTAGGCACTGTGTGTAGAGCAAAGAAGCAAACAAAATCTTTGCCCTCTGGGAGCTAAGCTCTAGTGAGGGATTTTATATATATATACACCTCACTAAAGCTTATATATATATAATATAAAATATTAATCCATTTATATTTATATAAATATATAAAATATACTTTACACATATTTCTTTAAAAAAGGATATATAGAGAATATATTATATTCTATGCCATATAATGTTATAAAATCAATGCACTGAATCACTTAGTTGTGTATATATATGTGTGTGTGTATATATATATATATAGAGAGAGAGAGAGAGAGAGAAAGAGAGAGAGAAAGAAAGAGAAAGTCCTGGGGTATGCACTACGGGGAGGTACTAGTTTATGCAGCATACTGGTTAAGGGGTTAGAAGCTATTTTATGTAGTGTGCTTAGCTCTCTGTTGTGCTCTGGATTCACGTGTATTCCTGAGGGTGCAGAGCCTAGAAAATGGTAGCTGGTTAATCAGTGCTTATTGAATAATTAATGATTAAATGAATCTTTTGATGACGAGTATAGTGGGAAGAGAGAAGAGAGAAAAGGAGAGAGAGAGAGAGAGAGTGAAATCTTTTAAATTACACAATGATTCCCCAAATGGTTTTTTTTTCTTAAGTCATCACGGTCAGAAGGACAGACCTTGGAGATCTGGCCCCAAAAACTTCACATCCAGGTAAATCCCAATATAATTGGCCAGATCCAGGATGGGCAGAAATCTGTAAGCTTGGAGCCAATTCACATAGTCTATAGGTCACCTAATATGGTTGTGTTGAAAATTCATATCCCCTCTATGTTTCTACAGAATGTTGTTTTCTTTCTCCAAGTCATATATAGGTACTTTGAATTTAATTAATATTTTAAATACGTTTATATCAAATTTGCTGTAACACTGGATTATTAGGCTATTATCAAATTTGTTGGGATATCTTTGTCAATCTATCTACTTTTTTGTATTTTATTTTTTGTGGTCTTAAGTTTTGCATTTATGTAAAATTCAGTTAAATAAAGAACACTTGCAGCAATGTTATGGGATTGGAACCTAAGGTATAAAGTATTTATATTTCCTTTAAGGCTATGTTTAATTTTCAAATAGTATCAAGTAAATTTGATATTATTTCATAATTTTCAGACAAGATCTCTGAGCCAGAATTCTTCATTTCTATTTTTTATATTTGGAATATAATCCAAGTATTTGGTCATTGTCTAAAATTGCCAAAGAAAATTTCTGTCAGGATAGGCTCCTTTTTACATCTTCTGCCAGAATTTCTGGGGTGAATGCAGACTGGAACTCTTAGCTAATGGACTGTGGCTTTATTCTTTATATACTATGTCCATAAAATCAATGCATGACTTCATTACTGAAAATGGAAAGACAAAATCAAAGCTGTGTGGTTGAATTCATCCTCTTGGGCTTTTCTAACTATCCTGAGCTCCAGGGGCAGCTCTTTGGGGCTTTCCTGGTTATTTATCTGGTGACCCTGATAGGAAATGCCATCATTATAGTCATCATCTCCCTAGACCAGAGCCTCCACGTTCCCATGTACCTGTTCCTCCTGAACTTATCTGTGGTGGACCTGAGTTTCAGTGCCGTTATTATGCCTGAAATGCTGGTAGTCCTCTCTACTGAGAAAACTACAATTTCTTTTGGGGGCTGTTTTGCACAGATGTATTTCATCCTTCTTTTTGGTGGGGCTGAATGTTTTCTCCTGGGAGCAATGGCTTATGACCGATTTGCTGCAATTTGCCATCCTCTCAACTACCAAATGATTATGAATAAAGGAGTTTTTATGAAATTAATTGTATTTTCATGGGCCTTAGGTTTTATGTTAGGTACTGTGCAAACATCATGGGTATCTAGTTTTCCATTTTGTGGCCTTAATGAAATTAATCATATATCTTGTGAAACGCCAGCAGTGTTAGAACTTGCATGTGCAGACACGTTTTTGTTTGAAATCTATGCATTCACAGGCACCTTTTTGATTATTTTGGTTCCTTTCTTGTTAATACTCTTGTCTTACATTCGAGTTCTGTTTGCCATCCTGAAGATGCCATCAACCACTGGGAGACAAAAGGCCTTTTCCACCTGTGCCTCTCACCTCACATCTGTGACCCTGTTCTATGGCACAGCCAGTATGATTTATTTACAACCCAAATCTGGCTACTCACCAGAAACCAAGAAAGTGATGTCACTGTCTTACTCACTTCTGACACCTCTGCTGAATCCGCTTATCTACAGTTTGAGAAATAGTGAGATGAAGAGGGCTTTGATGAAATTATGGCGAAGGCGAGTGGTTTTACGCACAATCTGACTGTGCTGAGAAGCCATGTAAGATTTAGTCACTGCATGATTGTATTCAATCTAAATTTAATAAATTTAGATTTATTAAGTTTGCATTTTTTGGCATGAGTATGACTAATTTCTTGTGTTCTCCAAGTTTGATTGTATATCAGGAGCATCTTTATATGTTAATGTTTTTGGTTTTTTTCACCAATGCATAATATTCCTTAATATTGAATATAACACAATTTCAACAATTTGTTTAGCACTAGCCCTACTGATGGTTTTTTTTTGTCACAAATAGATAATACTAAAACAACAATTTTTTATATATTCATAAATTCTGGTGCTTTAATTTTTACAGAATAGCTTTCACAAAGTAGGTTTGAAGGGTCAAAAGAAATGTGAGTTTGCAAGTTTTCATAGATATTACTGAGTTATCTTTCTAAACGATTTTAACAACTTCAGACTGACCTGAGCACCCATCCTATCCCACTGACTATGTTGAATGCCAAGAAGCCTACAATAATGAGATGAGATTTTTTGCTTCTGTAGTGAAAATCTGTTCCATAAATAAGTAGGAAAGAGCAGTTATTTATTGAGAGGAACACAATGTCTCTATTCAGGGACCCAGAGAGGCTATAATTCAAAACTAGATATCTTCTGGTTATTTCAGAATATATATTCATCCAGTGTTTTGAGTAGAGAACATCATGTGATCATTTTTGAAGGTCATTTAAAGTATGGCTGTCCTTTCCACTTATAAACTATATTTTTTGAAACTTGGTCAAATTTCTTTCATAAGGCAAAAATGCACCTCATACAGGCCAAACAATGTATGTTTGTGTTTTTTTGTTGTGGGACATAAATATGATTACCTCATTGTGCCTATTTTCTATTATCCTTGAGTCATATCAATATTTATGTGCATCTTTCCAACATAAAATAATCATATAATAGTCTTTCTAGTTATACATAAAGATGAATAATTAGACACATTGTAACATTGAAATGTAACATTTCATCCTTGCTTCTTATTTTAATATTGCTATAATAAATAGAAAGGGTTCTACTCATTAAATCTATATCAAAGGGGTTGACAACACCCTTCATTTCTGCTCTGGGGGTGGAGGTGGGGTAATAAAGCGGTTAGAACACTTCTACAAAGCAATCATTCATTTGATGGAAAACTCTTTTTTTCTTTACTACTACTTCTGCCAGAAATAAAGGTGAAGGTGCAAATCTATTGGAATTTCAAAAAAAGAGAGAAATTTCATGAGAAGAAGGCTGAAACCTTGTGGGTAATGATGCAAGACTTTTCTTCTCAGTCACTTTGGAAGCTGGGGACCCCTGACCGGCAACACCCCACCTGGGCCTCGCTCAGCCACGCTGGCATGCCCCAGCTCGCCTGTGTTATAGCTTGTACCTGCATTCGGCAGTTCCCAAGGTTTTGTACCACACCCAAGAAGAATGAGGATATTCTGCATATTGATGCTGGAGAATTTTACTGAAGGACAGAACAACTGTCAGCAGAGAGGGGATATGGGGGGTGGTTCCCCTACTTGAAGGCAGGAAAGCCCCCGCCATGGTGGCTGGGTCCAGGGCCTTTTAGGGACTCAAAATGGGAAGTGCATGCTGGTTTGTGAGTATGCAAAAAGGTTAAAGTGAAGACACCACTCAAAGGTGGGCATGACAGTGTAGAAAAACCAATTAGGAAAGGGTAGGTATATGTAAAATAGGTGAAGAGTGGGGACCAAACAGAGGAAAGTACGTGAAATGGGAAGATAAGCTCTCAATCTAGTCTTAGGGTTTAACTTGCAGCTTGGCTTTCAGGCTTTAAACTGCCTCCCATCTGCCTAGGCATTTGGCTGCCTCCTGTCGCTATCAGTAATATCTGAATGTTGTATAATATTGTTTTCATTTGGGCACCAAACAGCCCTCAGCAAAAGCCTTTGATTGGATCCCATCTCTTGATATCCTGAAATTTCTTTCTGATAGCTTTTAAAAGAACCAATTAAGTAAGGCTTATGTAAAATGAACAAATCAGCAAATAAGCAAACAAAGGAAGCTAAACACAGAAGTCTTTTTAGCCATTCTTTAGTTCATTTTGTTCATTGATTCTGTAAACCAATTTTTTCTTAAAAAAATTCTTTACAAAAATGTCTTAAGAGAGCTAAATCTCATGAAATAGTCTCTGCTCTTGAAGGATTTACAGTGTATTGGTCATTAGATGTTGGAAGGTCACTATATTCAACCCTTTCCTCTTTCATTGCCTTTGTGATAAATAAAAGCCTGCATTGGCAAGATGTTTATGGAACTACAATAAGAAATGAGGTCACTCTAATTCTAAGTTTGTACGTGTGTGTGTGTGTGTGTGTGTGTGTGTGTGTGTGAATCCAAGTATATGCTGGTAATTCATACATTTGTGATGTTATGTGAGGAGATAGAAATAATCACTAGTAAATTTAGTCATAGTTTAAAATTTTTATGTTATTCTGATGAATAGAAATTGTTAGTATGCTTCACACATAATAGCCTAATCATATCATTTCTGTATACTATTCTTCATGGTGATTTTTAGTTATAGTCACCGTGGCTACTACTGATGCTAGTTGTCTAGTTTATGCCCATTCTCCTTTTTCTTTAATAGAAAAAAACCCATTTTTGTTCTTAAAGTTACAGGCAAACATCAATCAATATGTGTAAGGAGGTGTACAGTGTTTCTCTGCAAAAACATGGGATAAATTGAAGTGGGAGCTTCCAGGTCATAGGTAGATTCAAAGATTTTCTGATTATCAATTGATTGAAAGAGTTATTATCTAAAGCCTGGAATCAATAGAAAGGAGTGTTTGGGTAAGATAAGAAGTTGTGGAGACCAAGATTTTTATTATGCAGATGGAGCCCCCAGGTACCAGGCTTCAGAGCTCTTATCAGACCTAAAAAGGTTCCATACTTTTAGTTAATTCTCTCCTGGATCAGGGAAAAGATATGGAAAGGGAAGACGATTCTCTACAGAATGTGGATTTTCCACACAAGAGACAGCTTTGCAGGGCCATGCCATTTAAGAACATGTCAAAGAAATATATTTTGGGGAAAAAAATTTCAATTTCTTTCAGGACCTACTATCTGTCACGAATCACCATACTAGAATCAGGTTTGAATTTGGTATCTTACTGTTACAAAGAGTCTGTTTCTGTCTTAAGATCTCTGTTTTAATGGTAGTGCTGGTCAATTGCATCCGAATTCCAAAGGGAGGAAGTTATAATGACACATGTCTAACCTACCTCTTCCCGTCATGGTCTGAACTAGTTTTTCAGGTTTACTTTGGAATGCCAGTGGCTGAGAGGGGAGTCCATGAGTAGGTTGGGGGCCTTAGAATTTTATTTTTGGTTTATGAAACTTAAAAATCTAACACTTTCTTTTCATTGGCAAGTGTAATGTTACAATTTATTGTGATAATGAGAATGGATTTCATAACTATTTCAATGTTTTTCATGTTGAATATTTCAAAATGATAATTGTTAAAAGAATCTAATTGGGAGGCCATTAGACCAAGGAGGGTTTGGCACTGTAAATTCCTATGTGAACCAACCAGAGTCTGGTGTAATCAGTAAATCGAAACTAGAAACAGCACCAATCAGAAACCACCAACTAATTTCTAACCAATCAAAATTATTTTCTTTGTCTTGCTTATGCAAAAACTTTATAAAGTTTCCCCTCTTGCCTTTCCTGATGGAGTGATAGCCCCTTGTGGTCTGGTGCTGCCCCAATTCTTGAATCTCTGAACGCTCCCATAAACTCTTTAAAATTGAAATGTACTGAAGTTTTTCTTTCATCATAAGGAAGTGCTATTCTGCAGCACGCACATGAAAAGCAAGAGCAGTTACTACCAGGTAGTTAAGACGGAAATGAACATAAGACTATGTAAAGGCAGAGATTTGGGGCCACCCTGTAGAGCTGTGCCCACAAGAGGCCCCTACCTGATAACTGCCTACTCTGATTCTCTGAATGAGCTACAGTATTGCATGTATGCGGCACTCCTCTGGGCACCTGGAACCTCTTAGCTGCCAAGGCAGCAGCACATTGTTTAAAGCATCTCCTAGCCTTCACTCAGTGGCTTCTGGCAGAGTGGTGATGTCAGACATCACTTACAGTGCTCACTGTCTGTGGGGAACAGAGGGTCCCATCAGACACACATCTGTTTCAGACAGTTTCTGAGAAGCCCACAGAGAGACCAGTGACAATGTCCTGGGACTCTGGTTGCTTCAGGTACTGCCTGGGCTCTCAGAAGTCTAAGATCAATATCTCCTGGTAAACTTTTAATGCATTTGAAATATACCAGTGCATCCTAGCCCATTAACTGAGGAGATGTGTGCTTCTCAAATTTTAGGGCGCAAAAGCATCACCTGGAGAGCTGATTAAAACACAGATTCATGGACACCTCCCCAGAGATTTGGATTCAGTTGGTCTGGGGTGGGGCCCAAAAACTTGCATTTCTAACAAGCTCTTAGGTCTTGCTGATCCAGAATTACACTTGCAGTAGCCCTGTCCTACAGGATAGTTTAAATATTTGAGACTTATTAAAGGAGTTATTTAATAATAAATGTAAAGTACTTAGAGCTATGCCTGGCATATGATAATCACTTAACAAATGTTGAGTTTTAACATTTGCTACTTTGTGGTTTGTCTGGGTTGGAGAGCAGAAACTTTATGTAATTCTTTTAATTGGTAAGGCTTTAAGCAAGCATTTTCTTGTTTTCCCCAGCTATCATTCCCAGGTTTGTGAAAATAATCAGATATTTTAGTATAATACTGTTGTTATTTTTTTCTATTATACCTCTTTTCATAGCCTTTCATTTATTATTGCATTATATGTTGTTATACATGACTAAACTTATTTTAAAATTGAACTATAAGATTTTCTGATTTAAAAATGGCTTATCATTTTTGTATCCTACATGTTCCCTTTTCTTCAGCTGTTTTTTTCAGATGAAGTTTTATTTGGTTTCAGTTTCTCCAACAGTTATTTTTTTCAAACGTTGTGTAATTGTTATACATTCTGCATCCTTGCATGTCTAAAACAGTTTTCCATTTGCCTTTGTTAAATAAAATTTACAGGAGGCTATTGATTTAGACTGAGCTCCTGCATTGTGCCCTAATAGATCAAACCAAAATGGAGTTGTCAGAGGCATTTAAACCATAGTGATTCCATCTTGTATAGAGGTTGGGTAAAATAAGGATGGAACTTAATGAGCTGCATTCCCAGGAGGTTAAGGCATTCCTAGTCACAGCATGAGATAAGAGATTGGCAGGACATACAGGTCATAAAGACCTGGCAGATAAAATAGGTTACAGTAAAGAAGCTGGTCAAAACTCACCAAAACCAAGATGACAAGGAGAGTGACTTCTGGGCATCCTCACAGCTCATTATATGCTAATTATAATTCATTAGCATGCTGAAAGACACTCCCACTAGTGCCATGAAAGTTTACAAATGTCATGACAATGTCAGGAAATTACTCTATTTGGTCTAAAAAGGGGATGAACCCTTAGTTCCAGGAATTGTCCACTCCTTTCCCGGAAAACTCATGAATAATCCACCCCTCGTTTAGCATATAATCAAGAAATAACCATAAAAATGGGCAACCAGTAGCCCTCTCTGAAGGTTTGCTGAAAATCAACTCACAAGGCAAATCAACCGGAGAAAAGGCATGCAAAATGTTATTTTAACGTGTATAGCCTGGGGGAATTCCAGGAGAATGATTACCCAATAACCCAATGGGACACAGAAACTTATATACCCTTTTCATAGGAGGGGAGGGAGATGGGGAATGTAGACAATTCTTCTGAGGGGTAGCAAATGATTATTAGGGGAAGAAAATGGACAGAAATTAACTTGTAAATGATTCTTTTTGGAATTTGAATGAACCTGAGAGACGGTCATTTTCTTATGAAAAAGTCCTTCCAGGTGAGGTTGCATTCCTGTCTCCTTTTTTTGTGATATGTAATGAGATTTCAGGAAGGAGAAGAAAGGCAATTGCATTATTTTTGGAAAAGAAGCTTTCCGGGACAGATAAGAAAATCCCAGAGACAGCCCCTTCCTGCACTGCAGGCGTGTGTCTGGGGGTAAGACAAGGTTAGAGGGACCTTGATTCTGAGGCAGCTTCTAGGCCCCTCAGCATATCAAAGTGCCAGTCTTTGGGGCAACACTTCCTGAGCCCCAATACCTGATTCATAAATTGTTCTTTGCTCAAATAAATTCTGTTAAATTTATTTTGCCTAAAGCTTTTATTTTAAAATAATTTTTCTATATGCCACAGGTTTGGTTGGCTATACAATTCCCGGGTTTCAATAGTTATGCTTTAAGAAACTCTAAACAGACTGGGATCGGTGGCTCACACCTGTAATCCCAGCACTTTGGGAGGCCAAGGTGGGTGGATCACCCGAGGTCAGGAGTTCTAGACCAGCCTGGCCAACATGGTGAAACCCCGTCTCTACTAAAAATACAAAAATTAGCTGGGTGTGGCGGCAGGCACCTGTAATCCCAGCTACTGGGGGGGCCAAGGCAGGAGAATCACTTGAACCCGGGAGGCAGAGGTTGCAGTGAGCTGAGATCGTGCCATTGCACTACAGCCTGGGGGACAAGAGGGAGACTTTGTAAAAAAAAAAAAAAAAAGAAAGAAAAAAGAAACTCTAAACATTATTTCACTGTTTTCTAGTTCCAGTGTAGCAAAAATGAGATTCGCTTTTATTTCTCCTCTTTTTTATTTTTGGGTATAGCTTCTACCACACTTCTGCTTTCTTAATCTAAACTCCTATGAGTACTGGAGCTATCAGATCAATTCTCCATGTCTCCTATCTTTTTCATGATAATTTTTACTTCTCATTAATTTTATGTGAATTTCAATCAAATTCATTCTGTGAATTTCTAACTCATCATTTAGTATTCAGTGTTATCTATTTGGTTACTCCATTTCTCCACAGAGTTATTTTTAAAACCATTTTAAGATTTCCCCTATATTGTTTTAAAATTTATCTTTTTTTTTTGAGAATATGCTCTTTTAAAAATCATTGAGTCTCTCTACAATGATAATGCATATTTTCAAGTTTTCTTCTCTTTCTTGCATTTAATCTGTTTCAGTCTAGGAACATTTGCTCTGGTCCCTTGCATTGATATGTCAACTGAAAGAAGAAAAAAAACTGAGGCAAACAATATAAGTAGAGAGTTCATTTGGACCAAGCTTGAACACTGCAACTCAGGAGCATAGATGCAAGTTGCCCTGAATATACACCCCTATGAGCAGCAGTTACAAGTGGGTTTTTAAAGGAAACAAAGAGGCAGTTCCCAAGTTGTTTACCAAGAATTTACATTAAAATAACATAAGCTATTGATTGGTTATACATTGTTCTTTGTATCACAAACTCCAGGAACACGAAGATAATGGGCAAAGCAGCTAGTCAGGAACAAAATGTCTTTAAACAGTTGGCCCTGGGTATGGGTGTGAGAGGTGTGATTGAGGTCCCATAGCCATACTCATGTCTCTCTAGGCCTGACAAATTTTGTATGCTTCACATAACTTAGATGGCTCTGAGCAATTTTTTTTCTCATTTCCCACCTGTTGATCAAAAATCTTTCCATGGAAGCATTAATGATCAATTTCTGCTTAGGTTAGAATGATAAATATCCTCCCTCCTTCAGTTTGAGAAAGCTCATGATAGTGCTGTCTCACATGGGAAGGAGAGGTGAGGAAATGTTTCAATGAGGAATTTTAAGACTGTCAAAAGCCAAATTGAGATGGCATCACAGGTGGCAAAAATGGCACCTCAGTCAAGTATGTAGTTGCTGTTGCTTGTTGAATCATTGTTACTCTTCAGAATATCATGAGTTTAGTCTTTGTGGAAGAAGTAAAACAAGAGATATATGTAATGCACATAGGAATTATAATTAAAAAAAGAATTTGTATATCAGAACAACGACAAAACCTATTCTACTGGGGAGTCAACTAAAAATATCATGAAGGAAATTAAATCCAATTTCTTCTTTGGAGGATTGTTAGAGCTGGGAAATTACTCAGAATTCAGTCTAAATCGTAGAATAATGGTAAAAACTAAAAAACAACTAAAAAACAATGGTCAGGGCTAGAATCTTACAAGATGGATGGTATATTTCCTTCTAAAACAATTTTTTCTCTCCCCAGTTCCCCATTCCTACCAAATATAAATGTTAGGAGGACAAATTTATTGGCTAAATAAGTTTTAGTATTATACTTGGCCTGATTATTTGCAAAATGTGCAACAAGAAGAATGATTGGCCATATAGGCTCTTTTCCATTGACTTTGCAGAACTTTTTCATAAGAAATCTCAGGTTATACTTTTAAAACCTCTCAAGACTAGTAAGCCAAGCCAGGGATTCACCGTGGGACTGCTAGTAACATATGTAAAAATTGAGTGAATTCCTATCTTCTCAATGACCCAAAATATCTTGTGGTTCCTGGGTGCATCAGAAAATGACAGTCTGTACTTACCGCAAGCTGAGGAACCTCGTAAGGGAACCATGTGGGCAAGGCATGAGGCCAGTCTCTCCCATGTCTATTGGCTTTATAAAGTCAGCCTCAATTCCTCAAAGCAGTTTGGTCACATTCAAAAATGTAACATTCCAGCCAAAGCCTTGGTAAAATAACCAGTGTATCCAATGTGTTCTGTTACAAAAGAAAACAGATTCTTATTGATCTTATGCAAATAACTATATTGCCACAAAATACAAATACTCATGAATAGTTTCCAAATTTTAGAGAAATCAGGGAGAGAGAAAGGCAGATGTTTTAATTTTGCTCACAAAAGGTTACCCAGCTGCTGTTAAGCTATAATTAGCTAAAAAGAGATATTTTCTTGACTCTGGAAAACAAAACATAAAATAATCAGCAATGTTTCAAAGAGAAAAGTTAAAGAAAGCATTTCCATCCTCTGTCAGGCTAGCCCCATGTATTTAATTATTATTCAGCTGGATGTTAGGTTAGTAATCTTCATGAATGCATTCATTTTTTAAATTAGAGTTCTGAATGTTTTCACTCAGTCCAGTGATATGATGGGTGGAATCTAGCCACTGGGAGCATTTCCTTTGTGTGTGTGCTGCCAGTAGATGGAAGTGCAACAAAAGTCTAGCTGCCTCCCTGCACCCCTAGTAGAGCTGCCTTCCTGCACTCCCCGCAGAGCTGCCTGGGCTTCTGAGTATAAAAAGTAAAATAGAGGTTCCTCTTCAAAGAGAGTTTCCTCCCCATCTAATTAGGAATAAATAGTAACTTCTCTCAGAAACAAAATTTATTCAAAGACCTGTGCTAACATTCTTAGATATCTGCTAGCCATAATAAAGAAATCAATGTACTTTGTGTTCTTAACTCCCACAGTTTAGCCTAAATATTTGCCCTGGCATGTTTACACTGGTCCAAGCAGGCATTAAGTCATAGTCTGTTCCTCTTCCTTATTTGGAGGTGTTTTTACCTTTCTCAGGATTCCACAAGTTACTTCCTCCTTTGTTCTCCTCTGCCTTTGCCTCTTATAAAATGTTCTAAGTTTCTAGCTAATCAGGACAAATACAGAATGTGAGGTGCAGGGAGCTGAAGGCCCCTGGGACGTGACCAACTCAGCATTTTGCTGGAGGCTATATGATCAAACAGCAAACTGTTTATCATGAATGCAGGATGTGGGCAAACTCACGCTGCCCTGCCACCAAAAGGTTTGCTGAGGGCCTCACTCCCTGGCGCTGGGCTCCTTGAAGTTATCTATTGAGAAGTCTAGCACCTAAGAATGCAGTCTTGCAAGCCTGCTGTGAATCAAGCTGCTGGCCAACAACCACCCCCCACCTTCTCGCGATCTCTATTGCCTAATAAATATGGAGGGCAGTGTAAAGCTCAGGGCCCTTGTCCACTAGAGACAAGGTGCCCTCTGACCTATACTGCCTCCTCCAGTTGCAGAAACATCTGTACCGCCTCCTTTGGTGGCAGAAATAGAGACCCCAATACAAAGAATTTTGTGCTCTGCTGCCATAGCTGGAGAGTCCTTAGGACCTCGCGCTTTTCCTATTTCCATAAGGCCTGATCCTAACAATGCACAGCAGGTTATTGATGAACACACTCCCTAGACTTTAACTTGTTAAAGGAATTAAAAGCAAGTGTGGTAAATAATGGCGTACAGAGCCCATTCACCTTAGGATTGCTAGAATCTGTGTTTGGTGCTATGCGTCTTTTACCCTTTGATGTGAAACACTTGGCGTGAACTTCCTTGTCGGCTAGTGCATATCTGACATGGAATTTAAATTGGCAAGAAATGTGTGCAGACCAGGCTAGACAGAACCGTGCTGCTGGAAATGGAGACATTACAGAGGATATGCTATTAGGTAATGGCCCTTATTCAGACCTGGAACCTCAATGGGACTCCCAGATGTTGCTTATCAGCAGTGTGCACAGGCCACTAAATGCACCTGGGCCACAATTCCTGAAGAAGGAGTCCCAGTACAATCCTTTTTACATATCATGCAAGGGTTGCAGGAACCCTATGCACAATTTCTTGCATGATTACAAGAGGCAGTGAAGCGTCAGATTCCTCATACTGCCGCTGCAGAAATGCTAACCTTAACTCTAGCTTTTGAGGATGCAAACACAGATTGTAAATGTGCACTGGCACTGGTGAGGTGTACAAAAAACTTAGGAAATTTTCTCAGAGCTTGTCAAGATGTAGGAAATGAGCTTCATCACTCTGCAATGTTAGCACAAGCAATAGCTAATTTATCAGTTGACAAATCTAAAAGGAGCCAAGGGTCAAACCCAAAAACGGGAAAATGTTATAATTGTGGAAAAACTGGACATTTTAAAAAGGAATGCTGCCAGATCTCAGGACAGAAAGGACCTTACAATGCAGTGCCCCACCCAGCGGAATAAACACCAGGATTCTGTCCTCGCTGTAACAAAGGAAATCACTGGGCTAATCAGTGCCACTCAAAATTACATCAGAATGGCATCCCCCTGCTGGGAAACGAGATGGGGGCCTGGACCCGGGCCCCACAAACAATAAGGGCATTCCCAGTCCAGACCTCAACCCCAATTCAGGGGTGGGTTCCTGGAGGCACATTGATCCCCTCACCCCAGGAACACCAGTAAGTACAGGATTAGATCTACCCGCCACAAAAAGAATCACGTTAGTTGGTGGAGACAAACCTATCAAAATTCCCACTGGCATTTGGGGACATTTACCAGCAGGATATATGAGACTAATTTTAGGCAAAAGTCATCTTAACTTGCAAGGGATTACTTACTGTAGTGATTGGCTCTGATTATGAAGGAGAAATTCAAGTAGTTTTAATGTCACAAGATCTTTGGGTTTTTGAACTGGGAGAACATATTGCTCAATTATTGCTTATTTCCTGCGAATTACACTCTTCTCCATGAAAGGAGAAATGAGGAAATAAAGGGTTTGGGAGCACAACTACACGGGAAATCTATCTATCCCAACCCATAGCCTCTAGTAGAACCATCTGTGTAGTACAAATTAAAGGACAGACATTTTATGGGCTTATGGATACAGGAGTTGATGTATCAGTAATATGTAAAGACAATTGGCCCCCATCCTGGCCCTTGCAATTAACTTCTACATCCCTAGTGGGAGTAGGAACAGCTCAAAGTGTTCAAAAGCATGCTGAGATTTTATCTTGTCTTGGTCTGGATGGACAGTCGTGTACTTTTCAGCCTTATGTTGCAAGTATAGCCATCAAATTATAGGGTCGAGACTTACAGCATGGGATATGAGACTTACAAATGAAACCTTTGATAACCCAGAATTTAAAATGTTAAAGAACATGGGATATCAGAAGGGAAAAGGTTTAGGAAAATTTCTTCAGGGAAATCCTAACCCAATATCAGTAACTGGAAAAACAGATAGCAAAGGGCTAGGATGTCAGGATTTCTGAGAGAGGTCATTGATATTTCTCCTCTGCCCACTGCCTTACCATCAGAATGGCTCAGTAACAAACCCATATGGGTGGATCAATGGCCCCTATCTCAGGAGAAGCTGACACAACTTCAACAGCTAGTAAAAGATCAGTGGGATGCTGGACACATAGAGGAGTCAGTTAGCTCCTGGAATTCTCCAGTGTTTGTTATTCCAAAAAAGTCCAGAAGATGGTGACTGCTACATGATTTAAGAGCTATTAATACACATATAAAATGGATGGATGCCTTACAAAAAGGTTTACCATCTCCAGTGGCTATTCCAAGAGTCTGGCCTCTTGTATTAATAGATCTTAAGGATTGTTTCTTTACTATATCCTTACACGAGAAGGATAAGCCTTGATTCGCCTTCTCTGTGCCTTCTATTAATCAAAGAGAACCTGTTTCTCGTTATCAATGGAGAGTTTTACCCCCAAGCCATGCTTAACTGTTCTATGCTATGTCAACATTTTGTAGGACAGGCATTAAAGGAGCCTTGGAGTATGTTTCCTACTGCTTACATCATTCATTTTATGGATGATACTGTTTTGCCCGCTCCTACAGATCGAATCCTACATTAGTTATTCAGAGAAACGAAGTAGGCTTTGACTAAATGGAATCTCAAAATAGCTCCAGAAAAGGTACAAACAACTTCCCCATACGAATACTTAGGAATTATTGTTATGGAGAGAAGTGTACGGCCTCAGAAAGTAGTTCTCTGTAAAGACAGGTTACAGACTTTAAATGATTTTCAACAATTATTAGGAGATATTAATTGGCTACAGCCGAGGTTAGGTATTGCTACCTATCAACTTAGACATCTTTACCAAACCCTGCAAGGAGATTCTACTTTAAATTCCCTGTGGCAACTAACTAAAGAGGCAGAAGCCGAATTACGGCTTGTAGAGAAAATGTTACAGCAGAGACCTTTGCTTTTGTTTATTCTTCCTACCCCCACTCTGCAACGGGACTTTTGGGCCAGTTCATAGACAAGTCTGCAACAGTAATAGAATGGCTTTTTCTGCCTAATCAAACAGTCAAAACCTTGCAAGTTTATCTTTCTTTAATTACACAAATTGTGACTATGGGCAGGCATAGGTCAAAAATGCTTACGGGATATGACCCTGACAAAATTATTGTTCCTTTGGACTCCCAGCAACAAGCCGCAGCTTGGGAAATGTCAACTGCCTAGCAAACTGCTTTTGCAGGTTTCATGGGTGCTATAGATAATCGCTACTCTTCAGACAAAATTTTACAGTTTTATAAAATCCATTCTTTCATTCTTTCTGTGATTACTCATCACAAGCCTATTCCAGGTGGACAGACTTATTTTACTGATGGCTCTTCCAGAGGTCGTGCTATCTATGCACCTAAATATACTGAAATAATAATGACCTCTGGGGCTTCAGCTCAATGCTCAGAGCTAATTGCAGTCATTCAGGTTTTACAGCTCACAGCTTCAGATCCTATCAACATTGTCTGTGATTCAGCTTATGTTGTAAATGCAGCCAGTTGCATAGAAACTGCTACAATTAAAAGTACACTAGACCCAGAACTGTTTAATTTATTTTTAAGACTTCAACAAGTTACTCATTCTCATGCAGCTCCTTTTCATATTTCTCATATTCGTTCTCACACACAACTTCCTGGACCATTATCCCTAGGGAATGATAAAGTAGATAAATTGATTTGTTCTGTGTTTCAGCAAGCTCAAGCATCTCATGTGCTTCTGCACCAAAATACTTCCACCCTTACTTGCATGTTCCATTTATCTTGCAGCCAAGCTAGGGCTATAATACAAGCCTGTCCTACTTGCCAGCATGTCCCTGGAGCCACACCTGTAGAAGGCTGTAACTCATGAGGTTTGGCAAATGGATGTTACACACACAGTTACCTTTGGTAAGCTTAGCTATGTTCATGTGACTATAGATGCTGCATGCTACATGCCAAACAGGTGAGACAGCTGGTCATGTATGGCGACATTGTCTGTCATCATTTGCTCATATGGGGATACTTAAACAATTAAAAACTGATAATGGACCCACTTATACCAGTCATGCTTTTCAAAATTTCTTACAGCTTTAGGCTATAACCCATAAAACAGGAATTCCTTATAATGCTAGAGGACAAGGCATTATACAGTGGGCACATCAAACATTACAATGCATGTTGAAAAAACAAAAAGGGGATATAGGAGGCCAACTACCACCTCAATCAAAACTACATTTAGCCTTATTTAAAATTTTTTTTTTTTTAGACAGGGTCTCGCTCTGTCATCCAGGCTGGAGTGCAGTGGCACAATCTCCGCTCACTGCAAGCTCCGCTCCCCGGGTTCATGCCATTCTCCTGCCTCAGCCACGCGAGTAGCTGGGACTACAGGTGCCTGCCACCTCGCCCGGCTAATTTTTTGTATTTTTAGTAGAGATGGGGTTTCACTGTGTTTGCCAGGATGGTCTCGATCTCCTGACCTTGTGATCTGCCTGCCTTGGCTTCCCAAAGTGCTGGGATTATAGGTGTTAGCCACCGCACCCAGCCTCTACTTTAAATTTTTTGACTCCTAGTATGGATGGTAAGACTCCAGTAGAAAGACATTGGCAAATGTTAGAGGAAAAGAAGAAAGTTTATCCAAAAGTGTTATGGAAATCCCCGGAAGAAGGACAATGTAAAGATTCAGTGCATTTACTGACATGGGGAAGAGGATATACTTGTGTTTTTACAGATGGACAAACCCTGTGGGTGCCCTCAAGATGCGTGTGACCATGGAATGGGAGACTGGAGGAACCCAGGGTGGCCAACCACGGGCCCGGTCCTTCTGGTATGAGCCATGAGACAGCTGAGCCTGAGCGCAAAGAGAGAGAGAATGCCAGCCAGAGTCATAACACTGTTCTAATGCTATGTTTTCTGTAAAATTGGTTGGACCCCCAATCAGAGAATGAGAGCTACCCAGTCTGGCCTTACATTCTTTCAGTTAATACATAAACAAAAAGTGGGATATGCAGGGAGCTGAAAACCTGTGGGACATGACCAACTTAGTATTCTGCTGGAGGCTATATGATTAAAAAGCAAACTGTTTATCATGAATGCAGGATGTGGGCAAACTCACAGTGCCCTGCCACCAAAAAGTTTGCTGAGGGCCTCACTCCCTGGTGCCAGGCTCCTTGAAGTTATCTATTGAGAGATCTAGCGCCTATTGTTCTAAGCATGCAGTGTTGCCAGCCTGCTGTGAATAAAATGCTGGCCAACAACCACTTCCCTCTTCTTGCTATCTCTATTGCCTAATAAATATGGAAGGCTGTGTAAAGCTCAGGGCCCTTGTCCACTAGAGGCAAGGTGCCCTCTGACCCCTTCTTCCAAATATACTCTTTTGTCTCTTGTCTTTTATTCCCGAGTTTGCCCCTTTTGTTCAGTCCCCCTAGGTCCGTGTGGGTTGCAGTGAGGTCCCATTCCAGCCAATGGAAACCAGACACAGCAGTAGGGTGGATGTGTCAGGTTATAAATAACCCTGTCTGCTTTGTTCGGTGTACTCTCATGGCAAAACTGCTGGTGAGTGTACCCTTTCTGTAGAGAATAAAAATGGCCTTGCTGAGAAAATTAAACGTATGTTCAAGTGCTATTTCTTTGGGGCACCAGGGAACAAGCATTTCAAACATGAGTGACAGTCAAGTCTCACTTTTAGTCATGTTCTACATTATGGGCTGAACTGTGTCCCCTGACATTCATATGTTGAAGTCTTAACTTTCAGAATGTGACTATATTTAGAGTTAGCACCTTTAAAGTGGTAATTAAGATAAAATAAGGTCACTAGGGCTGGCCTTAATCCAAAAAAATCTGGTATCCTCATAAGAAGAGGAGATTAGAATGCAGACATTACACAGACTGAAGGACGGCCACGTAAGGACACAGTGAGAAGACGGCCATCTGCTAGCTGAGAAAAGTAGCTCATAGCAGTTTGAAGAATGGGATGTATGCAAAGTTTATCAGGCCCAGACAGACATCAGTGAGTCTTCAGTCATGCCCCTCACACCCATGTCAGGAATTAATCATTTAAAGCCAAGGTTATCATCAATAGCAATAAATAGCAATAAATGTCTTTGCCACACTGCTATTAATTGCAGAGGAGGAAATGGGGTCACTCTAAGTAAATTCTTCAGGGCCACATAATTTTTTTTTTTTTTTTTGAGACGGAGTCTCGCTCTGTCGCCCAGGCTGGCGTGCAGTGGTGCAATCTTGGCTCACTGCAAGCTCCACCTCCTGGATTCACACCATTCTCCTGCCTCAGCCTCCCCAGTACCTGGGACTACAGGCGCCCACCACCATGCCCAGCTAATTTTTTTGTATTTTTAGTAGAGACGGGGTTTCACCGTGTTAGCCAGATGGTCTCGATCTCCTGATCTCATGATCTGCCTGCCTTGGCCTCCCAAAGTGCTGGGATTACAGGTGTGAGCCACCACACCTGGCCCAGGGCCACACAGTTTATTAATGGTATGTGAAACTTATTGTCTGTCATAATTATTTCCAAAGAATATAATAAAAAACCTATACTTTGTTTGAATGTCTCATGTGGTAAAAAGCCAGCAAAGATGTCTCAAATGCTTATCCTAATGAAATGTAATCAGAATGGAGGATTAACAAGGTAGCTCCAAAGAACTTGTTAAGAAGGGAAAGACTATCATTTGGGAGTTTAACTAAATAAATCCATACTTTGTGGATTAATAACTTGACCATAGAGTATACATTGGTGTGATTTTCATTGCCACTGACCTAACATCTCTATCAAAGCCCCCCACCCTTCCCTGTGCCTATGATTACACTCCGCAGGTCATGTCTTTACTTTTATTTTGAAAATATAGCACACATACAAAAAGGTATATGAAAACTTGTATGTATAACTTAAGGAGCAATAATTAATATTCATGTACCTATTAATGGACCAAGTGTTTGAACTTTACATGCCCCAGAATCCCTGGATACATTCTTGCTGGATTGCATGCCAATCATTCATTTCCAGAAGAAATTACTATCCAGAACTTGTGTTAATAACTCCCTTAGTTTTCTTTATTGTTTTTACCACCTAGTAACATGTCCCTAAATAATAGAGTGCTTAGTTTTGCTGTTTTTAATCTTTATATAAAGGATTTATTCTGCATATGCTCTTCCTTGGCTTGTTTTTTAGTTTAGCATGGTTTTTGAAATTCATCCATATGGATGTATGTAGCTGTAATTTAATTTTCATTGATTTGTAGTATTCCATTTTATGAATGTACCATAACTTATTAATAAATTCTACCTTGAGGGGAAAAAAAAAAAGGCAGGCTTATATGCTCATCAATGAAATAACCCCAGAGGAGTGACTGAGAATATCACCACAAGTTGTACCATGTGACCCTCACCCATTATCTTCATGTTTCTGGAATTTTTGATGCAAAGAACAATGTATAGTCAATTAGTAGCTTATATTATTTTAAGACAAATTTTTAGTAAACAACTTAGGAACTGCCCCTTCTTTTTTCCTTTAAAAACCCATGTATAGTCAGGCATGGTGGCTCATGCCTGTAATCTCAGCACCTTGGGAGGCCAAAGTGGGAGGATCCCTTCAGGCCAAGAGTTTGAGATGAGACTGGGTAACATAGGGAGACCTCGTTTCTACAAAAACAAACAAGAAGCAAACCAACAAAAAACTCCACATATGAATGCTGTTAGCCAGAGCACATATACAGGGGAACTTGAATCTGTGTTTTCCGGGTTGCAGTTCTCAAACTTGGCCCCAAATAAACTCTCTGCTTATATTTACTTTGCCCCAGTTTCTTCCTTTAGGTCAACAAAGCCAATGAAAAAGGCCTCAGGTGAAACAAAATCTATTGATACTTTAATCTTGGGCTTCTAGCATCCAGAATTATGAGAAATAAATTTCGGTTTAAGCCACCAGTCTGTGATATTTTGCTATGGCAGCCATAGCAAACTAATTTAGCCTGTGACATGTGAAGGCTGGGGTCAAATTCTGCAGCCAACTTTTTCACACAAGGAGCCTTTTGGGTTTCTGAAGTCCCTTGATTTGCTCACTGCTTACAGCTAACAGGCATGTCCTTTCCCTTGCATAGTTACAACTGGCCATGCTCCCAGTATTTATTTTCTTTTTCTTTTTTTTGAGACAGAGTCTGACCCTGTTGCCCAGGCTGGAGTGCAGTGGCACCATCCCAGCTCACCGCAGCCTTGACCTCCCAGGCTCAAGCAATCCTTCTGTGTAGCTGGAACTACAGGCATGCATCACCACACCCAGTTGATTTTTTTATTTTTCGTAGAGACAGAGTCTCTCTATGTTGCCCAAGTTGGTCTTGAACTCCTGGGCTCAAGCAGTCCTCCCACCTTGGCTTCCTAAAGTGCTAGGATTATAGGTGTGAGTCACCATGCCCGGCCCTAGTGTCTATCACTATACTTTTATATCTTCTTGGGAAAAGGAGCATCTCAAAGAGGTCAGAATTAATTAAGTGAAGGCATTACTTGACATTTCTTCACTGGGCTGTTTCCACCTATTTCCCAACTCAAATTACACATAGACACATTATTCAAACTAACTCACCAAAAGCTTGTGTAATAAGGACAAGAGCACAATGTAGCCCAAATAGAGAAATAGAGAAATTCCTTCAATTTAAATAACAGGAGCGCTTTGATCAAGATGGCCTTCAACATTCCCCTCAGCTTGAGTAAACTTAAGACAGGTTTTTTTTTTTTCCCTGACTCTAGGTCCCTGACCTCCCTTTTCTTAAATCACTCGAGAAAACTTGTAATTGCAAATTTTTTCTCTGCCTCCTTTGAAATGTATGTAAATCTGCTTAGAAGCCTCTTACTAGTTTTAAATGTAAACATCAAAAGAAATAGCTACTTATCTTCCAGTCTCCATGGGAGGGTAGGAGCCTAACTTCAGTAGACATTTTGCTCCAAGTTATACAAGTACCTCCTGTTATAAGCAGAGAAAGTTTGCTTTGGGTAAGGCCAATTAGTGAACACCATTGTCTTATGACTCCCTCTACTCCAGCTGTTAAAGTCTCTCCAGGCTTTTGTTTCAGCTGAGTTGAGTTTAATCTCTGTCCCTTGTTGCAATAGTCTTGAATAAAGTATCTCTTCCTGTTCAACTTTGCCCAGTGCAACTTTTATTTTGACGGCTCTTTTAATATTAATTCATATAGAATGAAAACTCTAGGGACCCAAACTACCAAACCCATATAACTTACCGTCTACATTAAGATGACTTTATCATTTCACTTTTCATTAACATAACTTTGCTATTCCAGGAGACTCGTGACCAGGCTCGAGGCAAATAACTTGGTTGTTCATTACAATAATGAACTGTTGAGAAGACCTAGCAAGTCTTTAGTAGGGATCACCAACAGAAAATTTACACACAAACTCTCCCAACCCCTTCTTTTAAAAATGACACATACCGTGGTGAGTGTTTGAATATTCTGGAAGCTGCCAGTCACTCAAGGTCTGATCCAAGAAACTGGAGCAATGTCACTTCCACAGTATTCTGTTGATCAGGCAGGGATGGAGTTCTTTTTTGTTAAAGGTTTTGCTAAGGTTTTAACAAAGGGTCTTACAACCACTCCCTGAATTTGATCTTTGCCCCCAAACCATTTCTTTCTTGTAAAATCATTCACTGGAAGAGCCTGGGAATGAGGGACATATTTATTTTGAATATAGCAAGTTCTGGATCCTTTATATTTTCTCTATATTCTGTTAAAAAACTTAATAGTGTGTTCTTTAGCTTATTTTTTTCTCTCCTAGTATTTTTTTATATGCAGCTAAAAGAAATCAGCACTTATGATATTCTGCCTGGGAATATCCTTAGTCAGATTTGCCATTTTATTGATATACTTTTTATTTTCTACATTGTTACAGTGATGATTTTGTTAACTGTTTGGCCAAGACATCTTTTGGGTGTTCTTTAATCCAGCATCTGATAACATTTT
This sequence comes from Hylobates moloch, assembly GCF_009828535.3. Lineage (NCBI taxonomy): Eukaryota > Metazoa > Chordata > Mammalia > Primates > Hylobatidae > Hylobates > Hylobates moloch. Next base: position 39,946,265 of record NW_026652286.1, read on the forward strand.
CCTCACTGTCTGCAAGTTCTACATCAACTATCTCCTTGAAGCTCTTCAAACTTTCATCATCGATATCCTCAAGATGCTTCCTGATTCTGCCATTTCTCCCATCCCAAAGCCAGTGTCTATTTTTAGTTTTTTCTTATGGTTGCATTGTTGATGTGACATTTGAATTAAGTAGTGAAGGATGAGTGTTATTTGTATAGAGACTATATTTGGTGTATGTCTCTCTTTCGTTCTCTCTCTCTCTCTCTCTGTGTGTGTGTGTGTGTGTGTGTGTGTGTTGGGCTGTTACTTTCTAGCAGTTTCTGCCAAGACACTGTGAGAGTGAGAATGGCCAGTTTGAGAAAAAAAAAAGCCATTTAATCTTTAACCAACAATGTTTGTTGAACGATTTTTATGTACTAGGCACTGTGCCACGTGCTGGGAACACAAAGATAAGCAAAGTGTCTAATGAGAGAGACGATTATTAGATAAATACATAACAAAACATAATTATAATTGTGATAAGTGTTATAAAGAAAAAACACAAAATATCTTGAGATTATAATAGGAAGAACTTATCTAACCTGGAGGGGTGGCAGGGAGAGGAGTGGTGCTGAGAACAGGGAAGTCCTCCCTGAGAAAGTAACACTTAAATGGAGTGTTAAAGGATGATGAGAGTTAGCCAGGCCTAGCTGTGGAGGAGGGAGCAGTTCATCTGGAAGGTATACAGTGTTTGAAGGTATGAATATGAAGGAGCTTGATGCCACTTCAGGAACGGGAGAGGGCTGGAGAGGGAGGAGTAGGATGGAGCGATAAGCTGAAGGCAGACTGTGCAAAGCCTTGTAGGTACAATAAGAACTTTGAACTTCACCTACTAGCAAGGCAGTGGCAATTGCTGTGGCCCAGCTGAGAGTGGGACTTTCACCTTAGCTTAGCTTGGACTAAGCCTTCCCTTCCAGTGTTCTTTACCTCGACAAATGGAACCCCCCATCCACTCTCTGCTCCAATCAGAACGGTGGGTTTATCCCTGACACCTCTGCAGTGGAAAGGCAGCAACGTGAATGTTTCTACCCATATTTAAGAAATCAAACTGACAGGACTTGGTAAGGATTATATGTGGGGAAAGGGTAGGAGAAAGAAGTGTCAGGGATAAGCCCACCTTTCTGGTTGGGGGAGAGAGTGGATGGGGGTTCCATTTGTAGTGATATAGATCACTGGAAGAGAGGGCTTTTTGGGGTGAAATCCAGTTTTGAATGAGTAAGGTGTCAGATGCCTGCATGAAATCAGTCAAGTAGATAGCTGGGGTATATAGGTCAGGCTCAAAACTGTGGGGAGAGAGTTACAAAGCAATACCTAGAGAGGGCTGCCTGATCCAGGGAGGATCTTCTTAAGTTGGAGAGATTGCAGAATGTTTGAAGTCCCATGAAAAAAATCCAATAGAGGAGAGAGATTGAATCAGTGTAGCACAGGCCCTGTGCTGATGTGGTTTGTATCTGAGGAAGAGATAGACAAATGGATGAAGTAGTATGTGCAAAACAGAGGGAAGAGTAGAGACCCATGATGCTACAGGGCTTCCAGGGACCAAGCAGTTCAAATTAAGAGACCAGAGGACAGGGTAGCAAGGACAAAGGAAGTGGATCTAAGAACAAGCTTGAGAGTGAAGCCTCCAAGCCCTAGATGAATAAAAGCTCCAGGAAATAGTTGGCTCTTTATGCCAAAAGATAGACTAAATTCTTACTGCCGTCTAATGGCTAAAATGTGTAATTGCTATACTCTCACTGCTCAAAGTCCAGGGAATTAAACTTGCTTATGGTTTACCAACGTTTATCTCATATCAGCTCACAAAAAGCAATAGTATCAATCACATCAATTCTGGGAACAACAAATTTGGTTGGTGATAAATGTAGTGGAAAGTTTCAGTCCCTAATAGGTGTAGGTGTATCTTTTGTTAGGCTTAGGAGCAGAAGGGCTGAGGTGCATGCATCCTCAGTTCCCTTCCCCTGTCCCAGTATTGCTCTTTTTTTTTTTTTCAACCACCACCATCACCATCACCACCACCACCACCACCACCATCACCACCACCTCCACCACCAGGATCGCCACTGCCACCACCATTACCACCACCACTATCACCATCACTACCACCATAATCATAACAGCCACTACCATCATCACCATTATCACCATTATTACCATCACCACCACCATAATTATAACTGCCACCATCACCACCACCATCACCACCATCATTACCATCACCACTACCACCATTGCCATCACCACCATCATTATCGTCACCACCAGCACCATCACCAGCACCACATCACCACCACCATAATCATAACTACCAACATCACCACCACCACCACTGCCACCATCACCACCACCACCACTATCACCACCACCATCACCACCAGCGCCAGCACCACCATCACCACTACCATCACCACCACCATCAATGCCACCATCATCACCACCACCACCACTACCAACACCACCCACATCATGACCATGATCATAATTATAAATCCTAAACCCCACATAGTACACATTCACAATCATGGATTATGTCTGTTATCTAATTTGAGTATGTGTTCATAAGTTGAAAACCACTTACTGGGTGCCTACCATGTGCTGGTTGCTGTGCTAGATGTTAGTCACAAAAATCAGGCACAATCGCTCATTTCTAGGAGCTTACAACTGAATCCCTGAAGTAGATACAGAACGTATTACAACGCGTTGTGTTGAGTGTTAAAACTGTCATTAACACTTGTGTTATGAGACTTCCCAAATCGATCACTTAAGGGTAGGAGTCAAAAGAATTTGGGGATAGGAGGCAGGATTAGTTTGCAGCTCCCACTCAGACAGAGCAGCATGTGGAGACTCACCTTGTGAACTTTTGCTTCAAGAACTACCACAGGAACATATCAGGAAAGCTGAGAAAATCCACAGACCCTTTGAAGGAACTGGATTAGTCCTGCAGGCTCCCTGAGATATCAAAAACTCTGAGTAAGCTTGCTTTCTCAGTAGGGAGGCTGGTGGTCTGGGGCAAGTTCTCAGCCCTGGTCACTAGCTGCCTGGAAATAGACTTGGTGCTACTGGGGGGCATGATGGGAGTGAGACTAGCCTTTAGGACTGTGGGCTGCATGGGAACAGGGCGAGGCCTGTGACTGCTGGCTTTCCCCCACTTCTCTGGCAACCTGTATGCCTCAGCAGAGGCAGCCATAATCCACCTGGGAACATAGCTTCATTGGCCTGGGAACCACACCCCCATTCCCCACAGCAGCCACAGCAAGCCCCACCCAAGGAGAGGCTGAGCTCAGGCACACTTATCTCTGCTCCCACCTGGTGGTCTTTCTCTACCCACCCTGGTTGCCAAAGACAAAGGACATATCTCTTGGGAGCTTTATGGCCCTGCCCACGGCTTGAGAAATCTGAATACTTAACCATGTGACCCAAGGACAAGTTTGCATCCTGCCTCTAGTACTGCAGCTGATGCATTCTTGAAAATGCCACCTCCTGGCTGGAGGTCAAGCAACACAAAACCAGAACACTAAACAAAAATACAAGCAAGGACCCTCACAAAGTCCACTTCACTCCCTTGCTACCTCCACTGGAGCAGGTGCTGGTATCCGTGGCGTGGCTGCAAGACCTGAAGATGGATCACATCAGAGGACTCTGCAGACACTCCCCAGTACCAGCCTGCTGCCCAGTAACTCTGCTGGTGGCTAGACCCAGAAGAGCAACAACAATCACTGCAGTTTGGCTTTTAGGAAACTCCATCCCTAGAGGAAGTGGGAGAGTACCCCATAGGACAAAAGAATCTGAAAGCAGCCCTTGAGTCCCAGATCTTCCCGTTGACATAGTCTACCAAAATGAGAAGGAACCAGAAAAAACATTCTGGTAATACGACAAAACAAGGTTCTTTAACACTCCCAAAAGATCACACCAGCTTACCAGCAATGAATCCAAACCAAGGTGAAATATTCTGAATTGCCAGAAAAAGAATTCAGAAGGTTGATTATTAAGCTAATCAAGGACGCACCAGAGAAAGGCGAAACCCAACTTAAAGAAATAAAGAAAAAATGATAAAGGATATGAAAGGAAAAATCCTCAGTGAAATAGCATAAATAAGAAACAATCACAACTTCTGGAAATGAAGGACACACTTAGAGAAATGCAAAATGCACTGGAAAGTCTCAGCAATAGAATTGAACAAGCAGATGAAAGAACGTCAGAGCTCAAAGACAAGATTTTTGAATTAATCCCATTCATCAAAGATAAAGAAAAAAGAATTTTAAAAAATGAACAAAGTGTCCAAGAAGTTTGGGACTATGTTAAGCGTCCAAACCTAAGAATAATTGGTGTTCCCAAGGAAGAAAAGAAATCTAAAAGTTTGGCAAACATATTTGAGAGAATAATTGAGGAAAACTTCACCAGCCTTGCTGGAGATCTAGATACTCAAAAACAAGAAGCTCAAAGAACACCTGGAAAATTCATTGCAAAAAAATCATTGCCTAGGCACACCTTCATCAGGTTATCTAAAGTCAGGACAAAGGAAAGAATCTTAAGAGCTGTGAGGCAAAAGCATCAGGTAACCTATAAAGGAAAACCTATCAGAGTAACAGCAGATTTCTCAGCAGAAACCCTACAGGCTAGAAGGGATTGGGGTCCTAGTTTTAGCCTCCTTAAGCTAAACAATTATCAGCTAAGAATTTTGTATCCAGTGAAACTAAGTTTCATAAATGAAGGAAAGAAACAGTCTTTTTCAGACAAACAAATGCTGAGAGAATTCACCACTACCAAGCAAGAACTACAAGAACTTGCAAAAGGAGCTCTAAATCTTGAAACAAATCCTTGAAACACACCCAAACAGAACCTCCTTAAAGCATAAATCTCACAGGACAATATATAACAATAACACAATGAAAAAAAACCAAGGTATTTGGGCAACAAACATCATGATAAATAGAATAATATCTCACATCTCAATACTAATATTAAATATAAATGGCCTAAATGCTCCACTTAAAAGATACAGAATGGCTGGGCGCGGTGGCTCACGCTTGTAATCCCAGCACTTTGGGAGGCCGAGGCGGGCGGATCACGAGGTCAGGAGATCGAGACCACGGTGAAACCCCGTCTCTACTAAAAATACAAAAAAATTAGCCGGGCGTGGTGGCGGGCGCCTGTAGTCCCAGCTACTCGGAGAGGCTGAGGCAGGAGAATGGCGTGAACCTGGGAGGCGGAGCTTGCAGTGAGCCGAGATTGGGCCACTGCACTCCAGCCTGGGCGACAGAGCCAGACTCCGTCTCAAAAAAAAAAAAAGATACAGAATGGCGGCTGGGCGCGGTGGCTCACGCCTGTAATCCCAGCACTTTGGGAGGCAGAGGTGGGTGGATCATGAGGTCAGAAGATCGAGACCATCCTGGCTAACACAGTGAAACCACGTCTCTACTAAAAGTACAAAAAATTAGCTAGGCGTGGTGGTGGGCGCCTGTAGTCCCAGCTACTTGGGAGGCTGAGGCAGGAGAATGGCGTGATGACATGAACCCAGGAGGTGGAGCTTGCAGTGAGCCAAGATTGCGCCACTGCACTCCAGCGACAAAGCGAGACTCCATCTCAAAAAAAAAAAAAAAAAAAATACAGAGTGGCAGAATGAATAAGAATTCACCAAGCAAGTTTCTACTGTCTTCAGGAGACTCACCTAACACATAAGGACTCACATAAACTTAAGGTAAAGGGGTGGAAAAAGCTATTCCATGCAAATGGACACCAAAAGTGAGCAGGAGTAGCTATTCTTATATCAGACAAAAACAAACTTTAAAACAACAGCACTTAAAAAAGACAAAGAGGGACATTATATAATGATAAAAAGACTAGCCCAACAGGAAAATACCACAATCCTAAATATATATGCACCTAAAATTGAAGCTCCCAAATTTATAAAACAAGTACTATTAGACCTAAGAAATGAGATAGATAGCAACACAATAATAGTGGGGGATGTTAATACTCCACTGACAGCACTAGACAGGTCATCAAGACAGAAAATCAACAAAGAAATGATGTACTTAAACTATACCCTGCAGCTCAAAGTATACCCTGCAATAAATGGACTTAACAGATATTGTACTTACAGAACATTACAGTACTTACAGATAATATACTTACAGTACATTCTACCCAGCAACTACAGAATATGCATTCTATTAATCAGCACATGAAACATTCTCCAAGATAGACCATATGATAGGCTGCAAAACAAGTTTCAGTAAATTTAAGAAAATCGAAATTATATCAAGTACTCTCTCAGGCTACAGTGGAATAAAACTGGAAATCAACTCCAAAAGAAACCCTCAAAACCATGCAAATAGATGGAAATTAAATAATCTGCTCCTGAATGATCACTGGGTCAACAATGAAATCAAGATGGAAGTTAAAAAATAATTGAACTGAATGATAATAGCGACACAACCTACCAAAACCTCTGTGATACAGCAAAAGCACTGCTAAGAGGCAAGTTCATAGCATTAAATGCTTCCATCAAAAAGTGTGAAAGAGCACAAATAGACAATCTAAGGTTATCTCTCATGGAACTGGAAAAACAAGAACATGCCAAACCCAAACCCAGCAGAAGAAAAATAATGAAGATCAGAGCAGAACTAAATGAAATTGAAGCGAAAAAAATACAAAAGATAAATGAAACAAAAAGCTAGTTTAATAGACCATTAGTGAGATTAACCAAGAAAAGAAGAGAGAAGGTCCAAATAAGCTCAGTTAAAAACAAAACAGGAGATATTACTACTGATACTACAGAAATACAAAAGATTATTCAAGGCTATTTTGAACGCCTTTATGTGCATAAACTAGAAAACCTAGAGGAGACTGATAAATTCCTGGAAATATACAACCCTCCTAGATTAAACCAGGAAGATACAGAAACTCTGAACAGGCCAATAACAAGCAGTGAGATTGAAATAGTAATTTAAAAATTGCCAACAAAAAAAGTCTAGGACTAGACAGATTCACAGCTGAATTCTATCAGACATTCAAAGAAGAATTGGTAGCAATCCTATTGATGCTCTTCCACAGGACAGAGAAAGAGGGAATCCCCCCTAAATCATTTTATGAAGCCAGTATCACCTTAATACCAAAACCAGAGAAGGACATAACAAAAAAAGAAAACAACAGACCAATATCCCTAAAGAACATACATCCAAAAATCCTCAAAAGAAAAAAAAATACTGGCCAGCCAAATCTAACAGCATATAAAAAAAATCCACCATGATCCAGTGGGTTTCATAGCAGGGATGCATGGATTGTTTAACATCTGCAAGTCAATAAATGTGATACACCACATAAAGAGAATTAAAAACAAAAATTACATGATCATCTCAAAAGATGCAGAAAAAGCATTTGACAAAATCCAGTATCCCTTTATGATTAAAACCCTCAGCAAAATTGGCATAGAAGGGACATACCTTAAAGTAATAAAAGCCATCTATGACAAACCCACGGCCAGTACTATACTGAGTGGGGAAAAGTTGAAAGCATTCCCCCTGAGAATTGGAAGAAGACAAGGATGTCCACTTTCACCACATCTATTCAACATGGTACTGGAAGTCCTAGCCAGAGCAATCAGACAAGAGAGAGAAAGAAAGGGCATCCAAATCAGTAAAGAGAAAGTCAGACTGTTGCTGTTTGCTGATAATATGATCGTATATCTAGAAAACCCTAAAGACTCAGCCTAAAACCTCCTAGAGCTGGTAAATGAATTCAGCAAAGTGTCAGGATACAAAATTAATGTACGCAAATCAGTAGTTCTGCTACACACCAGCAGCCACCAAGCTGATAATCAAATAGAGAATCCCTTTTACAAGAGCTGCCAAAAATATATTTAGTAATATACCTAACCAGTTGGGGAAAGACTTCTACAAGAAGAACTGCAAAACACTGCTGAAAGACATCATATATGACACAAAAAAATGGAAAAACATCTCATGTTCATGGACGGGAAGAAGTAATATGTGAAAATGACCATATTGCCAAAAGCAATCTACGAATTCAATGCAATTCCCATCAAAATATCACCATCATTTTTCATAGAACTAGAAAAAACAATCCTCAAATTCATATGGAACCAAAAAATAGCATGCATAGCCAAAGCAAGACTAAGCAAAAAGAACAAATCTGGAGGCATCACATTACATGACTTTGAACTATACTGTAAGGCCATAGTCACCAAAACAGCTTGGTACTGGTATAAAGATAGGTTCATAGACCAATGGAACAGAATAGAGAACCCAGAAATAAAGTCAAACACTTACAGTCAACTGATTTTTAACAAAGCAAACAAAAATATAAAGTGGGGAAAGGAAACCCTATTCAACGAATGGTGCTGTGATTACTGGCAAGCCACATGTAGAAGAAGGAAACTGGATCCTCATCTCTCACCTTATACAAAAATCAACTCAAGATGAATCAAAGACTTAAATCTAAGACGTAAAACCATAAAAATTCTAGAAGATAACATCGGAAAAGCCCTTCTAGACATTGGCTTAGGCAAAGACTTCATAACCAAGAACCCAAAAGCAAATGTAACAGAAACAAAGATAAGTAGATGAGACTTAGTTAAACTAAAAAATTTCTGCACAGCGAAGACATAATCAGTAGAGTTAACAGACTACACACAGAGTGGGAGAAAAATCTTCATAATCTATACATCTGGCAAAGGACTAATATTCAGATTCTACAAAGAACTCAAATCAGCAAGAAAAAAACAATCAATCCCATCAAAAAGAGGGCTAAGGACATGAATAGACAATTCTTAAAAGAAGATATGCAAATGGCCGACAAATATCTGAAAAAATGCTCAACATTACTAATGATCAGGGCAATAAAAATCAAAACACAATGTAATACCACCTTACTCCTGCAAGAAAGACCATAATAGCCCTTTCCCATCGGTGTGCCACTGAAGATCCTGGTGTCACCATGGGCCGCCGCCCCGCCCGTTGTTACCGGTATTGTAAGAACAAGCCGTACCCAAAGTCTCGCTTCTGCCGAGGTGTCCCTGATGCCAAGATTCGCATTTTTGACCTGGGGCGGAAGAAGGCAAAAGTGGATGAGTTTCCGCTCTGTGGCCACATGGTGTCAGATGAATACGAGCAGCTGTCCTCTGAAGCCCTAGAGGCTGCCCGAACTTGTGCCAATAAGTACATGGTAAAAAGTTGTGGCAAGGATGGCTTCCATATCCGGGTGCGGCTCCACCCCTTCCACGTCATCCGCATCAACAAGATGTTGTCCTGTGCTGGGGCTGACAGGCTCCAAACAGGCATGCGAGGTGCCTTTAGAAAGCCTCAGGGCACTGTGGCCAGGGTTCACATTGGCCAAGTTATCATGTCCATCCGCACCAAGCTGCAGAACAAGGAGCATGTGATTGAGGCCCTGTGCAGGGCCAAGTTCAAGTTTCCTGGCCACCAGAAGATCCACATCTCAAAGAAGTGGGGCTTCACCAAGTTCAATGCTGATGAATTTGAAGACATGGTGGCTGAGAAGGGGCTCATTCCAGATGGCTGTGGGGTCAAGTACATCCCCAGTCGTGGCCCTCTGGACAAGTGGCGGGCCCTGCACTCATGAGGGCTTCCAATGTGCTGCCCCCTTCTTAATACTCACCAATAAATTCTACTTCCTGTCCAAAAAAAAAAACGAAAGACCATAATAAAAAAAAATGGATGTTGGTATGGATGTGGTGAAAAGGGAATACTTTTACACTGTTGGTGGGAATGTAAACTAGTACAACCACTACGAAAAACAGTGTGGAGATTCCTTAAATAATGAAAAGTAGACCTACCATTTGATCCAGCAATCCCACTACTAGGTATCTACCTAGAGGGAAAAAAGTCATTTTATGAAAAAGTTACTTGCACGTGCATGTTTATAGCAGTGCAATTTGCAAATGCAATTACAAAAACTTGGAACCAGCACAAATGCCCATCAGTCAGTGAGTGGATAAAGAAAATGTGGTATATATATATACCATGGAATACTACTTCGCCATAAAAAGGAATAAAATAACAGTATTCGCAGCAACCTGGATGGAATTGGAGACTATTATTCTAAGTGAAGTAACTCAGGAATGGAAAACCAAACATCGTATGTTCTCACTCATAAGAGGGAGCTAAGCTATGAGGACACAAAGGCATAAGAAGGATACAGTGGACACTGGGGACTCAGGGGAGAGGGTGGAGGGGGGTGAGGAATAAAAGACTACACACTGGGTGCAGTGTGTACACTGGGTGCAGTGTGTACACTGCATGGGTGATGGGTGCACCAAAATCTCAGAAATCACCACTAAAGAACTTATTCATGTAACCAAACACCACCCGTTCCCCCCAAAACCTATTGAAATATAAAATAAATTTTAAAAATTGAAAAAAAGGATTTTGCCCAAAATAATAAAAAAAAGGCAAGGGTCAGGAAAGGCTTCATGATAGGGGCAATTATGGTCATAGTTTATAAGGCAGTAAGAGTTAGTTATATGGGAAAAACAAGAAATAAGACTCTACATCTATGTTTAGGCTGGTGTTTGGAAAGCATGAGGGAGTTTAATGTCTCTGAGTAGAATTGTGTGACATCTGCATACAACATTGGTAGTGGTGGGGGTGGCAGGAAGTGATGCCACACCATAAAAATGTTATGACTTAAGAAAAAGAGATTCAACTCAATTTAAAAAGGTATGGGGAGTCACTGAAGAATGTAACACATGGGCAAAACAATAAAATTTGTATTTTAATAATAGCTAGTATAGGCTGTGCATGGTGGCTCATGTCTATGATCCCAGCACTTTTGGAGGCTGAGGCAGGAGGATCTCTTGAGCCCAGGAGTTCCAGACCAGCATGGGCAACATAGGGAGACCCCGTCCCTTAAAAAAAAATAGCTAGTATTTATTGAATACTCTATACCTTACTAAGTCCCTAACATGTATGAACTCATTTAATCTTCACAATAATACCATTTGACAAAGAAGCTGAAAGATACTAAATAATTTGTGCAAATATTCAAAATTATTTTGTGACAGGTTTCTTGGACTTCAGAGTTCATGGTTTTTTTTTTTGTTTTGAGACGGAGTCTCGCTCTGTCGCCCAGGCTGGAGTGCAGTGGCGCAATCTCGGCTCACTGCAAGCTCCGCCTCCCGGGTTCACGCCATTCTCCTGCCTCAGCCTCTCTGAGTAGCTGAGACTACAGGCGCCCACCACCACGCCCGGCTAATTTTTTGTATCTTTTTTTTAGTAGAGACGGGGTTTCACCGTGGTCTCGATCTCCTGACCTCGTGATCCGCCTGCCTCGGCCTCCCAAAGTGCTGGGATTACAAGCGTGAGCCACTGCGCCCGGCCTAGAGTTCATGTTTTTGACTAGTAGATGTATTCTACTGCTTCTCATGTGATAAAGGAACAGGAACTGAAAGTATCCCCATGTTGGGCTTAAGTGCCCCAGGCATTGCGTTAATGACTGTGCCCTAAGATCTTGTCTGCAATATGTAGCCCAGGCTCAAACAGCCTTACAGAGGTGGCCAGATTGGGTAGACTGTATGCCTGGAATAATAGATCTTAAGCAGAGATTGTGGGCAGAGTTGTTCAAATCAGTACTGGATGTTCTTGGAGGTCTGACACACCACCTGAGATCATCACGTGTCCTTGTGCAACACTTTTGGCATCCAAAGAATCCCATCAGCGTATGCAATTTGGGCATAAGATACAGCCACTTTTGGGAAGTACATAGGGGCAATTCTTTTTAGAAAGTTCATGTTTTCCCTATCTTTTGGCTTCTCAGACAGGCCTTTATAAAGGTGGGGAAAATCAGGCATTTATTACAAATGAAAATTCATTCAGTCTCTGTGATTATTGTTGCCAAATATTACCTGCTTTTTCCTAACATTGTAGCCTTTGCTAAAAAACTCCATGGACTGCTGATACTTGGCAGTTTATAGAATTTCAAGTCACTGTTTCAAAAGAAAATTGTAGCAAACCTATTTTTGGTGTTAGGGCCAGATGTCATTATAAGGATGTCTGGACAGGAGGCTGGAAGTCCTTGTAGGTCAGGATGGCCAAAAGTAGCAGAAATATGAAGAGCAGAGCACAGATGCTCCCACCTTCACAATTGCAAACTTGTCTCTTGGTCTATTGCTTTGCTTTATCTTTCATTCAGATAAAGCTATTCAATGACCATCTTTTAGTGCAGTTTTGTTTAGAATAGTGGTCCTCAAAGTTGGTTTTGGGGCCTCTGGGAGACCCTGAGACCCTTTTATGAGTACTGTGAGATCAAAATTATTTTCATAGTAATTTAAAAATATTTGCCTTTTATCTCTCATTCGCCCAAGAATGTACAGTAGAGTTTTCCAGAAGCTATATGATGCATTATATCACAACAGATTGAATGCAGAAACAGACAGAATTCAGCTGTGTTCTAAGCCAGATATTAAAGAGATTTGCAAAAATGTAAAACAATAACATCCTTTTAAATATTTTTGATCAAAATTGTTATTTCTGTCAACATGTAATAGAGTTATTATTTTTGAATGAGTTAAATAAATGTTTTTAAAAGTCTTAGTTTTAATATTGAATATAGTAAATATGAATTGCTATAATCTACATAAACAAAAACTCTGGGGTTTTCTAGAAATTGTAGAAGTATAAAGGAGTCTTGAGACCAGAAAGTTTCAGAATGTTGGCTTGGAGAATTCACTATAGTCGATTTCTCAATGACTTTGAGAGGAAGGATGTATGTCCTGATTCCCCCCACGTCAGGAAACAAGAGGCAGCAGGAAATACATGTATTTACAGGTCCCTGATCTCCTTGTGTCAAACATAGCTCTCTGCACGGTTGATCTGTTTCCTTGGTAACCTAACTGTAGCTGCCACCTGTGGCCTATTAACAACCTCCCCTGGCCAGTTGGATTCTATAGAGCAATGACTGGGAATAGTTAGGAAACTTGGTAAGGAAGTTTCCTCCAGCAGGAAATTGGTTCCTCTGGAACTTGTTAGGCATTAACGCTACAGCCAAGACCATGAAAACATTTACTGAAATTAGCGATAGTGTGCAGATCCTCTGGGAGCACTTACTCAGGGCAAATAGAGTCAGGAATCAGGGACTATGAGTTTATTCTTAAAGGCTTAGGTGTCAGCTTTAAGCTATAAGGGAGCAATTAGGTTAAAATGACTCCTGAGTTTTGAATGGAGTCACACTTTTAAGCTTCTCCCTGGGGTTAAACATTGGTCTACAGCAGGGGTGTGAGATGTAATTAAAGTCTACTTTAAATCCAGATGTTTCCCTTCACGGAGCCCCTTTGCCACCACAGACTTCAGTAATAGTTACAAAATCTTGCCGAACCTAGAGAAGTTGACCAAACTTAAGACAGCCTCAGCCAAGCGCGAATTTTTGATAGCTTCATCAGTCTCAACTCAATAAAAAGCAAAACATTTTTCCCCGGATAACACGTGGAGGCTTTAAGATTTGTCCAATATAAGCACATGAATCTGAAGTAAAAATAAAACAAAACAAAATCTACAAGAAAAACACAGTCATGTTTTCCCTGAAGAAAAATAAAAGCCAAGGATTCGACAGAGTGAAAGGAAAGAACAAGGGGTCCAGCCCAGAGGTCTCTACCTCTGGTGGGTTCCCTGCAGCCCATGGAACCCCAGGTCTGTGCTAGGCTAACCCAGCCCCTCACAGAGTGTGACACATCTGACAGATAAATGGCAGCGCCATCATCTCCTCCTCCTATCATTCAAATGCTCTACAGATGGCCTGAAATGGAAAGCAGTTTTGGTTTGACACAAAAGATCAACACATTACAGTAGGAAGAGCATGAGCAGAGAGGGAGAACATTTCAGTGTGAAAATTTTGTAACAAAAAAAAAATGCAGAAGTATGAAAATATAATGAATAATGATTTGAGTGTCTACTATGAGCCGGGCACTCTGCTGAGCTCTTTGTGCTTTCTCATTTAATGCTCTTAACAGTCCTGTAGCAGAGGCACTACTATTACCTTCATTTTACTCATGAAGAAACCTAGCTGGGAAGGCTTAAATCCCTTTAACTCCAGGTTCTAAGTTTGACCATATCCTAGGCACAGCATGTCCCTTTTCTTCTTCATTTAACTCACACTTACCAAGGGGTCACTCTATGTTAGACTTGAAAATAAGGAACCAAAACAGACATTGTTCCTGCCCATATGGGGCTTATAGTAAACGGCAAAATACATACATAAAATAATTACATAAATCAGCACATTATCACAAGCCAATAAGTGTTTGGAGGAATATGTAAAGCAAACCAACAAGACTATCTATCTGTCTGTCTGTCTATCTATCTATCTATCTATCTATCTATCTATCTATCTATCTACCTATCTATCATCTCTCTATTGATCTATCTATCTTGACCTAGGCTGGACAGGTTAAGAAAGACATCTCCAAGAAAGTGATATTTACATTTAAATCTGAATTTTAAATAGGAATTAACCAGGGAGTTTGTAGAGAGTAGGTGGCAAAGAGAGCCATGGGCAGAAACAACAAAAGCTCTGTGGCAAAAAGAAATCTCAGACAAAGAACTCAAAGAAGTATGAGAAGTATTAATATCATAACTGAGGAGGTCTTAGGTTTAGACATATAGTGCTCGCTTCGGGAGCACACGTACAAAAATTGGATACAGAGAAGATTAGCATGGCCCATGTGCAAGGATTGGATATAGAAAACTTTAATACTTCATTAAGGATGCAGTTGAAAAATCTCTGTTGCTATATTTTGATTTTGATTTTTTGTTTGTTTTGAACTTTTTGGCTGTTGTTCTCATGTGAGAAATGTTTCATATATAGATGACAGAGAATAATGTAATAAATATTCAGGTAACTACTACTAACTTAAATATAATACTATAATTGGATAATGCTTTTAAATAATAGGACCTCGATTATAATCGAACTCTCTTGTATACACCTAATGACATCAAAAAGTTTTAAGCCCAGAGCAGATATGAACAGATTTGCATTTTGAAAACATCTTTGAGAAGTTGCAGTGTAGGCAACGGGAAACAGACATTGATACGGGGATTCCAGTTAGCTGACTATTGAGGCTGTCCAGGTAAGAGGTATGATGGGCTGAACTGTGGTGGTTACAAAAGAGACAGATAGACTGGGGAGGGATTGGGATGAAACTGACATGACCATTAGTGATGGATTGGTTAAGGGGAGTGAGAGGGTGCTATGGAGGCTGAAGATAACTTCTGAAATAATCTCTCATGAAGTCAAACAGTATTTCTAGGGGTAAAATTATCTATCCTTAGTGATTATCTCAAGAATTAAGAAAAAAGTACAACCAAATTAAAATAGAAACACAATTTTAAAGAATTTTAAAATTACAATTAAGGAATTTTAATTTTAAGAATTTTGAATGTTAAATATTTTAGGTTGATTTATATAATTAATCAATATATCTATTCACTATATCCTTTTCCCTCAACAAGATTAAAACTTCAGGTCAGGCGCGGTGGCTCACGCCTGTAATCCCAACACTTTGGAAGGCCAAGGCAGGCGAGTCACCTGAGATGAGGAGTGCGAGACCAGCCTGGTCAACATGGTGAAACCCCGTCTCTACTAAAAATACAAACATTAGCTGGGTGTGGTGGCTTGCATCTGTAGTCCCAGCTACTCTGGAGGCTGAGGCAGGAGAATTTCTTGAACTCGGGAGGCAGGGGTTGCAGCAAACTGAGATTACGCTACTGCAGTGCAGCCTGGGCGACAGAATGAGACTCAGTCTCAAAAAAAAGTGTGTGTTTACTCCTTGACTTGAATCCTTTTTTTTTTTTCTGGAATATATCCTTGAATAGTTCTTTCTTTCTTTTTTTTTTTTTTTTTCTTTCGGAGTCTCACTCTTTAGCCCAGACTGGAGTGCAGTGGCGCGATCTTGGCTCACTACAAGCTCTGCCTACCAGGTTAAAGCGATTCTCCTGCCTCAGCCTCCCGAGTAGCTGGGACTACAGGCACCAGCCACTGCGCCTGGCTAATTATTTTTGTATTTTTAGTAGAGACGGGGTTTCTTTCAGAGACAGCCTGAGAGCAATAAACTTCCTGAAATCTTGCATGTTTGAAATGCTTTGTTTTGTACTTCATCTCAATGCTAGTTTGATTAGATGTAGTTTAGGTTCAAAATAAACTTTTCTTAGAACTTTGAGGAAAGTCTATTGCATTCTATCACGAAGTGTTGCTAAAGAAAAGCATGGGATTAATCTTTTTATTTCTTTAGAGTGAAATTATGTTCTCCCCCCATGCCCAAAATTTGTAAAATTACACTCCATTCTTGGTGCTCTGAAACTTACCCTGGGAGGAATCTGGATTTGTGCCTCTGTAACGTTCACCATGCTTGTCACTCAATGAGACTTGTAAATCTGAAGACTTTTGTGTTTCTTAAGCTGTGTGAAATGTTCTTAAAGTTATCTTTGACTGTTTTCTCTCCTCCATTCTATTTTATCCTTTTGGAACTCTATTTAAATAAATAGGGGTTGAGTTTCTGAATATATCTTTTGCATGTCCACTTTTTTTTTGTTTGTTTGTTTTGAGACGGAGTCTCGCTCTGTCACCCAGGCTGGAGTGCAGTGGCACAATCTCGGCTCACTGCAAGCTCCGCCTCCCGGGTTCACGCCATTCTCCTGCCTCAGCCTCTCCGAGTAGCTGGGACTACAGGCGCCCGCCACCACGCCCGGCTAATTTTTTGTATTTTCAGTAGAGACGGGGTCTCACCGTGGTCTCGATCTCCTGACCTCGTGATCCGCCCGCCTTGGCCTCCCAAAGTGCTGGGATTACAAGCGTGAGCCACCGCGCCCGGCCGCATGTCCACTTTTTTATTTTCCAAATCTTTTTCTTTCTGTTCTCCTTTTAGGTGGTAAAAACAAAGTTTAGTTTTCTAGTTCATCAGTCCCTTCTTCAATCGTATCTATTCCCTTTTTCAGCCCATTGTTTTATCTAGTAAGTTTCAAATATTTTTCATTCATCACAATTTCAAGTATTTAAAGTACATAATTAAATAATCTTCTTAATAATGTGTGTTTCTATTAATTAAAGTAATTTTAACTTTTTTTGTTTTGTGATCTATTAGGTATTATCTCTTGTTAATGAAATTAAGTTTCTCTCTCTCTCTCTTTCTTTTTTTTTGAGACAGGGTCTCACTCTGTCACCCAGGCTAGAGTGCAGTGGTGCAATCATGGTTCACTGCAGCCTCGACCTGCTGGGCCAAGAGATCCTCCTGCCTCAGCCTCCTGAGTAGCTGAGGCTCGTACCACCATGCCTGGCTAATTAAAAATTTTTTTTCTGTAGAGACAGAGTCTCGTCATGTTTCCCAGGCTAGTCTGGAACTCCTGGGCTCAAGTGATGCTCCTGCCTTGGCCTCCCAGAGTGTTGCAATTACAGGCATGAGCCATTGCACCTGTCCAGTTTCTTTCTTTTAAGGCATAAAATTCCTCAAATGCTTGGTGGTTTTTGATTGCCATCTCACCTTTGAATTGATAATTTCTCTGTATTTACCTATGGAGGTGGTTTCTGATGAGCTTTCCTTTATCATTTGGAGGAGTAGAACATGCCATGTGGGTATGTCAATAATTTAAAAAAACTTTTTTTGATTGTTGGTGCAATCCATTCATCTTGGTTTGCCCACCCTACCCTGAGTCTCTGTTCCTAGGGGCCACACTCACTACTTTAATTTCACAGGGAATGAGCTTGTGCTCAGCCTAAGCAGAGGAAAAGGGATTGGTCAACAATTGGCAATACCTTATTTAATCATTCTGATGACTGTCTCCAGTGCTTCTTCCTGTTGCTTGTATCCGCTGATTCTGAACTTAGAGTTCCACTCCTAACTCTTCTGCTTATGATTTTATGTTGAGGTTTTCCCTATTTTTTCTCTATCAATTTAATTACATCATAATATCTGCAAAAAAATCATAATTTTGATGATTTTGTTTCTTCATTTTAGCATTTTCTTCCTCACTGTCTCCCCCTAATCTTGGCATATTGCCTTGACTAGGACTTTTAGAATACAACTTCCAACCAGCCTGCCATAAGTGGGTAGCAGATGTGCTGAGATGGCCAGAGTTTTAATGGCTATTGCTTCTAGGCACAAGTAAAATTTTTCTTTCACACTACTGTGCCATGCAACATTACCATTTTCCGAGAATTCTGTGGTGTGAAAAATATTGGGAAGTATTACTCTACAACAGTTGGGAAAACAATTCCTTCATTTAGCTTTTTCAAATTACTTGTTATAAAATGGTTATAGTATCAAGCTGAACCTAGCAAATTATTTTAATTTGTGGTTATACATCTTTTCCTTATTTTAATTTTATGTTTTTTCCTTTCTCTTCTTACATCTCTTTTCTTTCTTTTTCTTTTCTGCCTTTGGTAGAATTATCCAGGATGTGCCAGTTATTGGTTATTGCAAAGAAGTAGATATTTCCTTATTAAATCAAGTATACTGGTTTTCTGTAATTTATTTAACTCATGCTTTTATATGTATTAATTCATTTCTACCACTTTTTGCTTTATGATTAGTGGTATTTTTCTAGCCCCCATGATTGAATGTTTCATTTTATAAGTCACTCTAATTTTAAATTAAATAGTGTTAAGGCTACAAATTTTCTTCAGTTTACCAGTTTGGACAAATAGTGATATACAATGCATTCCTTTGATGATAGTGATCCATTTCTAGTTATGCCATAAAAGGAGTATATTTAAAAACTCAAGATATTTATGAGAGGTATTCATTTTCAAGTACTTAGATTTTTTTTTTCTATTTTCTGTTATCATTTTCAGTTTTAATTTATTTCAATAAACACTGTGCTCTGTATGGTTTCTATCTTTGGAAATGTATTAAAAACTTATCTGCAGCCGAATCTATGGTCAATTTTTGTGTGTCGTAAGCATTTGAAAAGCACATGTGTTCCTGTTGGGATCTAAAGTTAAGCACACACTCACCCACATGCATTCATTCACACACACACATCTAGTGTTTTCTGCTTCATTTTAATGTTCATGAATCAGTTCACTTGATCATTTACCTGCTGCCACCTGCTGGCCCAGTGGAGCTCAGAAGCCCCTGTTCCAGTGGGCTCTTCAGGCAGCCTGTCTGCTCATCTTGGCTGACTCATGGGTCGCTGTCATGGCAAAGAGGCCTTGACTGCTGTTGACCCTGGATAGTCTGGGCAGTCAAAATAGAAATGGAGTCAGATGGAGAGTTTCAAGAAATACCAGATAGAATTGCTCACTTAGTGACTGACAGGTCATGGTGATGGCAGCAGCAGGGAGGCATTGCCAGGGCTGCATGCTCCATGGAGCTGGTGGGATCCTTGGATAAGTGGGAGCCCTGCCTGTTCTGAGTTGGGGTTGGAGCTCCCAGGGTGCCCCTGCAGCCACCCACACTGCAGCTGTAGACCTGGGCCTCCTGCTGCATGGAACAGGCAGGAGCCCCACCCTCCCAGGTGCAGCTGCAGCAACCAGATCGGTGGCTACAGATCTGGGCCTCCCACTTCATGGAGCAGGAGCAGGAGCCAGACCCTCCCCCTTTCCCGGCATCCCTGAACTCTTGGGGGCTGGGAAGGCCCCCCTGCCCTTGTAGACTCAGAAGTGCCTGCTCTCACTGCCTGCCTAGCTTTTCCCTGCTGTTGGTGCCTGCTCAGACCTCAGAGAAGTCTGGGTGAGCTTTGGCACCATGAATGGCAGCAGGAGGCAAACAGGTTCAGAAGCCCAAGAAAATCAGCTAAAAAGAAAACTATGTATAAATAATTTTTCCATAGCTGACTGGTTCCATATTTGTCATAAATTATTTTTTATTCTTGATTTTTCCCTCTTCCTAATGTCCTACTGTATGTGGGCAGAATGAGGGCAGTCCCATTAAGGCACCACCTTCAGGCCAGGGAGGGCCTGAATTCTGGGGGTTGGGCTGCCAGTCCCGCAAACTGGAGTGGGGGCTTGTGGTACCTTTTCCAGGACCTGCCACCCATGGCTGCCAGGGACCAATCAGCACACACTTCCTCCCCTCTGAGGTCCATAGAAGCCATGGCTCAGCCAGAGCCAGGAGTGGATGGAGAGAGGACTAGATGATCACCTGCAGAGAGGAGCTACCTTCTCCAGGCCCTCCTCTCTGCTGAGAGCTGAACACTTGACAGGACTACCTGCCTACAGAGAGGAGCTACCCTCTGTGGGTCTCCTCTGAGCTGTGGTAACACTCATTAAATCTCCACTTCATCTTGTTCAACTTCCACTTGTTTGCATACCTCATTCTTTCTGGACATAGGACAAGAACTCGGGCAAAGGTGTCACCAGCCAGCCACAGAGGTTTCTGTCCAGAAAAGCGACACCTCAAAGATCCCATTACAATAGGACATTAGGAAGAGGGAAAAATCAAGAATAAAAAATAATTTATGACCAATATGGAACCAGTCAGCTATGGAAAAATTATTTATACATAGTATTCTTTGTAGCTGACTTTCTTGGGCTTCATGAGCATCATCAGGAAGTAATGACAATTTACCTGTTTTGTTCCAGTATTTATAGTCTCGTAAGTCTGACGGTGGCTAAAATTTCAGAGACTTTTCTAGGTCTCAAAGAGTTAGAAAAGCCCATTGAAATCTGGGTTATAACAACAAGCCCCCTATGACTCCCAGGGCTTCCAGTGCATTGGCATCGTAGAGAGTTACAAGAGTTTAGGGTCATCCAGATACAGCTGGAACTCAGTGACCCACTTCCTCTGAGTTCACCTAA
Organism: Hylobates moloch; assembly: GCF_009828535.3. NCBI lineage: Eukaryota > Metazoa > Chordata > Mammalia > Primates > Hylobatidae > Hylobates > Hylobates moloch. The sequence continues at coordinate 39,967,046 of NW_026652286.1, forward strand.
AGGAGATATAAATAGGGAGATGTGTCATCTTAATGGAGATCGTTCTGATTAGGCATAAAATCTTACTAAGCCAACTCAGAGGAGGTTGCAGTTCCTTGCCAATTTTTGATAGCCTTGTGTTCATCCACTTTCTCAGGCAGGGACTATAGGAAATGAAGGTGAACTTGCGAGGATTTTGGAGAGAATTTAATGAAGAGGCTGTTTACCAAGGTGTGGGCAGAGTTAAGGGGAATCATAAGGGATGTTGAGGCACTCAGAGACTAGTAACAACATTAACTAAAAATAAAGCCATTAAGACCCTAGGCTTGAAATGGTGATAAGGAATTAGTGTCACCTGAGTGGCGGACGTGTGGCAGGGGGTTGCCTGGTTAGAGCACTAATGGTAGAGGGACCAGACACTGCCAGAACCACAGTGCAAGGCGGAGCAGGGAGGAAGCCAGAGACTACATCCCCTAACCTCTCTTCCCACACTTCCAACCTTTCGCTGGTGCCTTCAATCGGCTAGACCCAACCAGAATGCAGAGATCTAAGAGCCTGGGTGGTGCAGAGTGTGTGTGTGTGTGTGTGTGTGTGTGTGTGTGTGTGTGCGCGCGCGCAGCCCACTGGGGCACAGAGCAGAGTGGATCAGAGAAGGGCAAGAAAAGATTGTTACCAGGTCAGAAAAAGAATAACCAGAGCACACACTGGTGCTTGTTCCAGTCGGTTGGGGCCAGGATACAGGGTGTGTTTTATATGCAACATATTGAAAATTATAGTACCTGAGGCAGAATAATCAACCCAGGATTACTGTTTTCTGATGTGGACTGTGGATGTGAAAAACACTAGCCAATAGAGATATAATCATAGCTACATTTTTATTCTGTGAAAACTATGTATTACGAGCATTTGTCTTTTTCACTTCTTAACAAATATTTTTCAAAACTTTCATTTTATTTTTGATTTGGGTATATTTTAAGTACATAGAACATGTTATTTATTTATTTATTTGTTTATTTACTGAGACAGGGTCTCTGTCTCCAAGGCTGGAGTGCAATGGTGCAATTAGGGCTCACTGCAGCCTCGACCTCCTGGGCTCAACTGATCTTCCTACCACAGCCTCATGAGTAACTGGGACTACAGGTGTGTGCCACCATGACTGGCCAACTATTTACTTTTTGTAGAGATAGGTCTTGCTATATTGCCAAGCTGGTCTCAAACTCTTGGGCTCAAGCCATCCTCCCGCCTTGGCCTCCCGAAGTACTGGAACTGCACAGTGAGCCACTGTGTCCGGCCACAGAACTTTTAAATTGTGCATTAAATCTGTTTTACCTTCATGATTCTGCCTTTGATACCATGCTTAGAAAGAATTTTCCTACCCTTAAGGATTTATAAATTTCACCTACGTTTCTGGTACTTTGTGACTTTTCCAAAAAAACCCTATATTTATTGCACAATTTATTGAAATATCCACATATTTAAAAAATATATTCATCAATATGAGTTGATAAATATTTATATTGTATTTCTTTTCCTTTATGTGGTTATTATTTTCCTGGGCCAGTGTACTACACTGTTTTAGTTATTGCTTTGTTATTGTTAGGATACATTTTAAATCTAGCAAAGAAAAACAGAAAAAATCTGTTATTTTTCCTATTTAACATTTTTATTTTGGAAAATTAACAGAGAAATAAATGCTTTAAAAGGCTAGAAAATACAGACAAGCAATAAAAACAAGGAGAGTATCCATACTCCCATCAGCTTAGAGATATAATATCTAGTTGTACACTTTCCCAGTTTCCTTTGTTTATAGTCCCTGCAAATTTTATGCATACATATTTTTACTTATAGAAATTAAATTATCTTATATATACTGTTTTGAATCCTTTTATTTGTAATTTACTAGAAGACCGTGGGCATTTTTTCTATGCAACTACAGGTAGTGTCCCATGATATGAATGGCCCTGGATTTACTTACACATCCTCCTTTTAACGAGCAAGTAAGTGGTTTCCAATTTTTTCCACTATTATACAGAATACTCAAATGAATATCCTTGCACTTACATGATTTTTTTTCTTAAAATAAATTCTTACAAGTGCAATTCTTTGTATAAAAGAAAATTATGTTTTTAACTTCTATAAATGTTGCCAGGTTTTCCTCCAGAAACATTTTACTCCTACCGTGTATGAAATGTCCCTTTCCTCCTTAGCCTTACTAGCATGCGGGGGTTTTATGCTTACATTTTAAATCTTGGCTAACCTGATAGGTAAAAATTAATATATCACTATTATTTTGTTTGCATTATTTTGATCATGAATAAAGTTGAGCCCTTTATCCTATATATTTTTTATTTTAAATGAATTTATGTATATATACACTCCATTAAAATATATATCCTATATTTATATATTTATATTATATAATATATATTTATATATATTTTAAATTGGATTTTTTTTGTGAGTACTTCTTATATAATATAAATACTAGATTGAATTGAATAGATTTCAAGTTTTTTTAGTTGCCTTACAGTTTCTTTCCAATATCTCATACAAATATTTAAAACATGTATGGGATCAAATATGTCATCATTTTCATTTTGAATCCTGTTCTTAATGTCATCTGCAGAAAAATCTATCCAACCTAGAGTTCATTAAAACACGTTTCCCAATTTTTCCCACAGACACATTTACATTTGGCTATGGTATAAGCTAGATATCCAGTATTTTTTTTCCCAAAAGAATACTGTAGTCTTACACCACTTTTGAATAACATCTTTTCTGCAATAACTTGAAATACTTCTCTTATCTTATTTATAGCTCCCAGCTATACTTTGGTCTGTTGTCTGGGTCTGTTCTGTTTCATTGATCTATACTTTTATTTCTAGGTGACTTCCACAAAAAGTTATTTTTTGAGGCAGTCCATTGGCTAGGCAGAAATCCTAAAACACAAACCCGTTCTGATTGGTTAATTAGGATACTCTCAGCTGAGAGATGTTGAAGGGCTGCAGACTCTGAATTCAGTCGTTATCCAAGTCAGCTGGAACATGCTGTAACCCTTTAGCAGGTGTGAATGCAATCACCTCGCAATCTCCTGTCTCCACTTTAAAGCCTTAGCCTTAATTACTTCATTTTCTTTCACATAGTGAGAATTTTGTACTGCTTTGCCCTAGCTCCTGTAATACTTCTATTTTTCCTGTAAAGAAACCTCATGGCAATGGTGGAGATTTGCACAGGCCCTAAGAGCCATTGATAACAATATTGAGAGGTGACAGCATGCTGGCAGTCCTCACAGCCCTCGCTCTCTCTCGGCACCTCCTCTGCCTGGGCTCCCACTTTGGTGGCATTTGAGGAGCCCTTCAGCCCACCGCTGCACTGTAGGAGCCCCTTTCTGGGCTGGCCAAAGTGGGAGCCGGCTCCCTCAGCTTGCAGGGAGGTGTGGAAGGAGAGGCGAGAGCGGGAACCGGGGCTGCGGGCAGCGCTTGCGGGCCAGCTGGAGTTCCGGGTGGGCGTGGGCTTGGCAGGCCCCTCACTCAGGGCAGCCGGCCGGCCCTGCAGGCCCGGGCAATGAGGGGCTTAGCACCCAGGCCAGCGGCTGTGGAGGGTGTACTGGGTCCCCCAGCAGTGCCAGCCCACCGGCGCTGCGCTCGATTTCTCACCGGGCCTTAGCTGCCTTCCCATGGGGCAGGGCTCGGGACCTGCAGCCCGCCATGCCTGAGCCTCCCACCCCCTCCATGGGCTCTTGTGCTGCCCGAGCCTCCCCGCCCTCCATGGGCTCTTGTGCTGCCCAAGCCTCCCCCCCTCCGTGGGCTCTTGTGCTGCCCGAGCCTCCTCGACGAGCGCCACCCCCTGTTCCACTGCGCCCAGTTCCATCGACCATCCAAGGACTGAGGAGTGCGAGCGCACGGCACAGGACTGGCGGGCAGCTCCACCTGCAGCCCTGGTGCAGGATCCACTGGGTGAAGCCAGCTGGGCTCCTGAGTCTGGTGGAGATGTGGAGAACCTTTATGTCTAGCTCAGGAATTGTAAACACACCAATCAGCACCCTGTGTCTAGCTCGAGGTTTGTGAATGCACCAATCGACACTCTGTATCTGGCTGCTCTGGTGTGGCCTTGGAGAACCTTCGTGTCGATACTCTGTATCTAACTGATCTGATGGGGACGTGGGGAACCTTTATGTCTAGCTCAGGGATGGTAAACGCACCAATCAGCGCCCTGTCAAAACAGACCACTGGGCTCTACCAATCAGCAGGACGTGGGTGGGGCCAGATAAGAGAATAAAAGCAGGCTGCCCGAGGCAGTAGTGGCAACCTGCTTGGATCCCCTTCTGAACTGTGGAAGCTTCGTTCTTTTGCCCCTTGCAATAACTTGCTGCTGCTCACTCTTTGGGTCCACACTGCTTTTATGAGCTGTAATACTCACCGCGAAGGTCTGCAGCTTCACTCCTGAAGCCAGTGAGACCACGAGCCCACCGGGAGGAAGGAACAACTCCAGACGTGCCGCCTTAAGAGCTGTAACACTCACTGCGAAGGTCTGCAGCTTCACTCCTGAGCCAGCGAGACCACAAGCCCACCGGGAGGAACGAACAACTCCAGACGGGCCACCTTAAGAGCTGTAACACTCGCTGCGAGGGTCCGCGGCTTCATTCTTGAGGTCAGTGAGACCAAGAAACCACCAATTCCGGACACAATATCATTATTCGACACTGTCGTTACAAATCTATGTACCTTCCTGACTTTCATCTCCACAGAAAGTAAATTTTTCACAGTCATAGACATTTGTAGTGCTTTTTAAAGGCACTGGTTCTGGTGGACACTGAGAGGCAATTTTTATTTGCTGCACCTGGAAAGGACAACAACATACCTGGACAGAAATGCCTCGAGGATGTACTGAAGGCCCCTCTCACTTTTCACAGGTACTGAAGACACATTTAACAGACAGACATTTCCCCCAAGGGTCAACTCTCTTGCAGTATGTTGATAACCTTCTTTGTTCTCCTTGTAAAGAGGCTTGTGAACATGATAGTGTTTATATTCTTAAAATTCTAGCAGACAAAGGCCATAAAGTTTCCAGAGAAAATTCCAATTAGGCATGTCAAATATTTCAGATACTTGATACTAAACTAGGAACCTCTCTTGGATCCTGATAGACTTAAAAGCTTATATGGTTTGCATCTGTGTTCCCACCAGGTCTCATGTCAAATTGTAATCCCCAATGTTGGTGGTAGGGCCTGGTGTGAGGTGATTGGATAATGGGGGTGGGATTTTTCATGACTGGTTTAGTACCATCCTCTTGATACTGTCCTGGGGATAGTGAGTCTTCATAAGATCTGGTTGTTTAAAAAAGTGTGTAGCACCCTCCTGTTCCCTACCCCTCTTCCTCCTGCTCTGCCCAGGTGACATGTCTGCTCCCTCTTTGCCTTCAGCCATAACTAAGTTTCCTGAGGCCTCTCCAGCAGCCAAGCAGATGCCTCTGTGCTTCCTCAACAGCCCACAGAACTGTGAGTCAATTAAGCCTCTGTTCTTTGTAAATTACTCAGTCTCAGGTATTTGTAGCAATGTGAGAGTGGACTAATACAAAAGCATTTTAAACTTTCCTCAACCTCAGACTAAGAGACAGTCACAAGGGTTTTTGGGCCTGGCAGAGTACTGTTGAAACTGGATATCTAATTTTTCTTAATAGCTGAATCATTATATATCCTTCTACAACTTAACAAGCTAGAGCCTCTGGACTGGGAAGAGAATGCTTGTATCGTCTCCTTTCAATTAAAATAAGGACTTCTAAGTCGTCCTGCCATAGGGCACCCCAATTATCAGCTCCCCTTCCTCCTTTCTAGTGAATGAAAGAAGAAAATGCATTAGGGGGTTCTTAACTGAAAACATGGAGATTAACACACACCCCTTGGATGTTATAGCCAGCCATTAGATTCAGTAGCTAAGGGACTCCCTTCCTGCATGGGAGCTATATCAGGCACTGTGGCTTTAACTAAATCTGTTCCTCATGCTGTAGAAGCTTTAATCAGTTCTCATAATACTCAATATTTTTCTGCAAGTAGTCACTTTTTATGAGATCTTGCTGTTGACTTCTCATATTATTCTTTCTCATTTCAATAATCGTAATCCAGCAACTTGCCTTCTCTTATTCAATGAGACACCTCATAACTGACTAAATTTAACTGACCAGCTACTAAAACTTAGAGCTGATTTACAAGAAACCCCTATACCAAATGCAGAATTTTCATAGTTTACTGATGGACCATACATGTCAGTTAATGAAGTAAAGTATCTTGCTGGATGTACTGTTATCACCTTTTTAAGTAATTGAAGCAGGCCTGTTGTCAGTGGCTACTTCAGTCCAGCAAGCAGAACTTTATCCCTTAACTGAGGCTTGTATCCTGATGAAAGGTAAACCTGAAAATCTTCACAGAGCCAGCTGTTATGCCTTGGGGTTGTTCAGAATTTTGGTGTGCTTCAGAAGCAAACAGGATTTCTAACTTCTGGAGGGAACCAAATTAAGAATGGAGCTTTTGTCAAAAAATTATTAAATTCAACTCAACTTCTCTTTGCCTTGGTCATAATCACAATTCTTGGGCACTCAAAATTGGAATCTGTTGAGGCTAAAGGAAACAACTTGGCTGCTCATGCACCACAAGTGGCTGTGTTGAGTTCCACTAAGACTGAAAACCTTATTTATAGTTAATATTAATTATTTCCCTCAAAATAATTTAAATAATGTTGTTAAAGCAGCTCAGCCTCAAGCCCCACATAAATAAAATTAATTTTGAGTTAAAAACGATTGCATTTTTTTGCCCAACAACAAATTTATGATATGGTCTGATGATAAACCAGTATTATGAGAATCTATTAAAAAAATTCCTACCTGAAATGACACATCAGATGACTTACTGGGCAACTGACAGACTTACAAGTTTTATGAAACTGTATTGGTGGGGAAACATTTCAGGACCGCCAAAGACGTACAACTGACTTGTACTGCTTTGCCAAAATTCAATCCAAGAAAACAATTCAGAGTTCCAGGCCATTTTGACCTGCCTAATTGACCTTTTTTTCTTTGGAAAATGGATTTCATCCAGTTGCTTCCTTCTCAAGGTTGTAAGTATGTTCTCAGTATAATTTGTATGTTTTCTCACTGAGTAGAAACATTTCCTTGCCAACCTGCCACTACCTCAGCTGTTGCAGAACAGTTACTAGAAAAGATTATTCCTACATGGGGCATACCGTTAGAGTTACATAGTGACTGAGAAACTCATTTCATTGGCCATATTACAAAACCAATTTGCAAAGTTTGGCCCGTATTACAACACTGTCATTGGGTCTACCATCCTCAATCTTTCAGATGGTGGAAAGAGCAAATGGCATTATCAAAACTTAGCTGTCATAATTTGGAAACATTAAAATTGCCCTGGCCAAAGGCACTTTATCTAGTCCTATTGAATCTAAGGTCTGCACCTTTTATAAAACATAAGTTGTCACCTTTTGAAATTATCACTGGATGATTGATGCATTTAGCCCTCTTTCCTTTGTTGTTGAATTGACTAAAGGAGACATTCTCCAATATTACGAAGGAATAATTAAGGCTATAGACAAAAAATCATACCCTGGTAGACTGTCTTCCCACAGTGCACTCCTGGGATATGAAAATATCAAACATCACAACTTTTAGTCTGGTGATTTTGTCTATTGGAAGAGACATTTACAAAAGAATTTCCTTCAATCTTGGTGGAAAGGTCCATATCAGGTACTAATCCCCATCCTGCCAAACTAAAAGTTGTTGATCCTTAGATTCATGTTTCTCATTTAAAGGATTCTCTTACCTTCTGCTGGAATTCAGAAATAATCAAAGACTTGAGGCTAAAAATGACCCGGAAGTGAAGCATATGTCAGCTGAAGTTGACTGATCATCCAAGACCACTCAGACTAGACCTGTATATGACTAAGATCCCTGAAATATTGAGCCACTTATATGTTGCCTTCTCTATATTCTTGGTTTTTGCCTTCTACTCTCTTGCACAACAGTTACCTCATGGCCAAGCAGGGGGTGTTTTCACTGTCGCCAATACCTACTATTACACTTGAATAAATACTTCTAACAAAGTAGAGACTGAGTAGGTAAAATCTATGAACATGTTAATTAGCTAAATGGAATACCCACCATTAAAATGTTTGGCTTTTTGATCTCTATAGCTGACTACCCTTTATAGTCAAAATCTGGCTACAATTCCATCCAAAGTAATTGTCACTTAGAAGCTTAGCATGGTCTGTCAAGCCTATGATTCAGAAAAGACATCTTATTTGATAACTTTTTTTGGACCAAACCTGGCTTGAAAACTCTCTTGTCAAAATCTCTTTTTCGTGGCCCAGTATAGCTATACACTTCTTAGAACTTGCAACTCCCGATAAGAAACATGGATCCCTGGGATACATTCATCTCAGCAATGAGGGACAAAATCAGACTTGCCAATTGATCTGCAATGCTTTCTGAAGAAAGTTCTTGATCAAAAGGGGAAAATGTGAAAGGAAAGGAAGTTATTAAGGCTAAAGCTTTAAAATGGAGTCAGGAAATTGCAAGAGGGTTACACTCATGGCTGTTAAAGGTCAAACCACAGGATGTTTCAATAGCCTTGGATAACAGCTGAATTCAGTATTTATTAATACTGGCTTTCAACAACTTAGCTGGGAGTATCCCAATTAACTAACCAATTAGAATAGGTTTGCTATTTAAGATTTGGCCAGCCAATGAACTGTCTCCAGAAACATCTTTTTTTTTGGTGGAAATCACCTACAAAAAACTTTTCTAGCCACATATTATATGATTAAATGTATATGAAATGTCCAGAATAGCAAATGCTAATGTATTTTCTGTTCCTATGGACTTGTCTACTCTGGACATTTCATACATATAGGTAGTCATATAATATATGGCCTTTTGTCTTTTCTTTCACTTAGCATAATGTTTTCAAGATTGCTCCATGTTGCAGCATGTGTCAACACTTATTCCATTTTATGCCTGAATAATTGTCTACTATATAGATACACTACTTTTTTATATACTTATAAGTTGAACATTTAGATTGTTTCCATTTTTTGGCTGTTATGAATAATGTTGCTATGAATGTTTGTGCATGGTTTTTGTGTGTGTGAACATGTATTTTTAGTTTTTTTTGGGTATAGTTCTATGGGTGAACCTGCTGGACCATATGGTAATTGTATGTTTAATTTTTTGAAGAATTGTCAAACTGTTTTCTAAAGTAACTGCTTTAGCTATGCCTCATAAATTTTGACAGTTGTATTTTAATTTTAATTTATTTAAAATTATTTTCTAATTTCACTTTGGTTTCTTCTTTGACCAAAGAAGTTATTTATGGGTGTGTTATTTACCACATATTTGGTTATTTATGGTTGTGTTATTTACCACATATTTGTGAAATTCCAAATTTTTTTCTGTTATTGGTTTCTAACAGTATTCCATTGTGGTTATAGAACGTATCTTGTAATTTCTATCCTTTTAAATTTACTGAGGTTTGTTTTTTGGTAAAGCATATGGTCGTTCCTGGAGAATATTTCATGTGCACTTGAGGATAATGTATACTCTGCTATTGTTGGATAGAATATAGATTTCTATTAGGTCTATTTGGTTTATAGAGTTGTTCAAGTCTTCTATTTCCTTGTTGATCTTCTGCCTAGATGTTTCATCCATTACTAAAAGTGGGGCATTAATATTTTCAACTATTATTATTGAATTGTCTATTTCTCCCTTCATTCTGTCAGTTTTTTCTTCATATATTTTGGGGTCCTGCTGTTAGATGCATATATATTTATAATTGCTTTATTTTCCTCATGGAATGACCCTTTTATTATAAAATATCCCTGTAGTCGCATGCTTTGTTTTAAAGTCTGTGTCGTCTGATATTAGTGTAGCCATTCCAATTTTATTGTGGTTACTGTTGAATGATACATCCTTTTACTTTAAATCTGTTTGAGTTTTTGAATTTAAAGTATATATTCTGATATTTCTATATTATTATAGAATAATATATTTATTAAAGAACCATTATAACAGAATAATAAAGGCAAATAACATAATTTAAAAATGGGCAAAGGATTTGAATAGTTATTTCTCTGAAGAAAGTATGCAAATGACCATTGGTCATTTGAAAAGCACATGAAAAGATACTAAACATCGTTAAACATTAAGGAAATGCAAATCAAAACCACGATTAAGAGAGTTCCACTTCCATGACAGCATGGTGAGCTCCAAAGTCCCACCTTGAAGAACCAAAAATATATGTTCATACAAAAACTTGTACACAAACATTCATAGCCATCATTCATAATAGCCAAAAATGGAAAACAATCCAAATGTTCAACTTATAGATATATAAAGATAATGTAGTATATCCATATAGTAGACAATTATTCAGGCATAAAATGGAATGAAGTACTGACACGTGCTACAACATGGATGAACTTTGAAAACATATATATCCTGTATATACATTTAAAGTGTATATCCTGTAGATAGCATAGAATTAGATATTGTGTGTGTGTTTTTTTTAATGCAGTCTGTGATTTCCTGCCTTTTGATTGGATTGTTCAATACATTCACATTTAATGTTATTATTGATATAGTTGGATTTATGTCTGCCATTTTAGTTTTTGTATCCTGTATGTCTTGCATGCTTTTGTTCCTCAATTTCTTCTTTATTGCCTTATTTGTTAGGGTAAGAGTGATCAGGGCCTCATAATTCACAACGATACTATGCCTAAGGTAGATCCTCCATCCCACAAGTGGGGGCTTGGTGGGATGGATCTCTCTCAGCTGGAACTGACCTCTCACCTGAAACTTAGCTTCAGAAAGCAGTAACTAGGCACAGGATAAGAAATGCTGAAATCCCCCCTTTTCTAGGAAGTTAGCCCTCCAACTGGAAGCTGGGAGGAAAGAGAGTCCTGTGTTCTTGACCTCATCAGTCTGGAGTGGAGTTTGTCTCTTGATGAACTGGGATAGGGGAGGGAGGGAGCAGGTATTGTTTCGAATACCACAGAATCTTACTGTTCTTATTAAGTTTTAGCAGATTTTCTTGAATAAATTTTTTAAAAAAATTTGTTGTATACCCTTAGAAGCATTTCCAGAGACTAAATCACTGTGTCTTCAAATACAATTTTCACCTGTTTTGCTGGGGGGTTGGACTTTGGAGCTCATCATGCTGTCATGCAGGAAGTGGAACGCTTTTCATTGTGGTTTTGGTTTGCAATTCCTTGACATTTAATTATGTTTAGTATCTTTTCATGTGCTTTTCAAAGGACCAATGGTCATTTGCATACTTTCTTCAGAGAAATGTTTATTCAAATCCTTTGCCCATTTTTAAATTGTTATTTGTCTTTATTATTCTGTTGTAATGGTTCTTTATATATTCTAGATACTAAGTCATCAGATACATGATTTGTAAATATTTTCTGCCTCTCTTTGGGTTTTATTTTCGTTTTCTTGAAGTGTCCTTCAAACCACAAAAGTTTTTAGTTTTGATGCATTCCTATGTATATATTTGATTTTTTGTCCTGTAGGTATTATAGCTAAAAACCTGTTGTCTAATGCAAGATCACAAAGATTTACACCTATGCTTTCTTTTAAGATTTTATAGTGTTAGCTCTTACATTCAGATCTTTGATCCATTTTGAATTAATGTTTGTATATAGTGTGAGGTAGAAGTCCCAGTTCATTATTTTACATGTGGAGATTCAGTTATCTCAGCATCATTTGTTCAAATGTTGTAAAATTTTAATGATAAATTATTTAAATATATAAGTGAAATAGATGATAATTATATTTGTAATATTAAATTTTCTCACCTGAAACACATTTCTGTTTATTCAGGTACTTATATTTGTAAAGTGATATCATTTGTTTGCTTGCTTGTTTTAACATAAGTTTTGAATATTTCTTTTGATGCTGCATTTGTTATTATTAACGGGATCATTAAGCATTATATTAAAATTTTCAAAATGTTTGTCTTTACTGGTGAAAATTGCACATTTTAATATTAATTTTAAAAGTTAAAAATTAGTGTACTCAGTCTCCTTTCTCCCTTTTAACTTTTCTCCTACCCCACAGTTGAGCATTTTAAATTATTTTTTAGCTGGATAGTGTATTTATCATTGTATCTTTAAAAATCAAGCTTGCGTTGTGATTTCTAATTTTTTTTTGTTTGTTTAAGCACTGTCCATTGACTTCCTGTTATAAAAGATGAGTATTTACCTCTTTCCCACTCTACAGAGCTAATTTCTTGTTATTCCACTCCTGATAATGCTACTCTTTAATATAAATTAGATCAATATTTAGTTTTAAATTATCATGACAATGTATGTAATTCAGAACTAAGATATGTAGTAAATAATGACTCTTTTTTACCTGACCCAACTTAACTAAATAACTTTCTATTTTTTCTATAGTTAACCAGGAAGCTATATTGCTAATTCAATCTCCAAATTCTTCTCCTCTGGTTGTTTAAAAATTCTCTCAGTATGTTATTTCATATCAGATAGTCTATGAATTTCATCATTTTGGAGAGTGCCTGGTGTTTTCTTACTGGTGTTTCCTAAGGTGCTTCCACGCCTATTTGATGCATCGCTATTATCTTGGAGTCTTCTTTACCTTTATCTTGGGAGTGTCTCTGGTATTTAATGTCTTATTGCTTCACTCTCCTATTTTGATGAAGCACATTTTCAAGTTGTTTCCTGAGAAAGGGTGTGTGGGAGGTAAACATTTTCAGATCTTGTTCGTCTAAAAAGCTCTGCATTCTACCCTGGCCCTTGGATAGTTATAAAATTCTAAGTTGGAAATCACTTTTTAAAAAAGCATTTTGAATTATTGTTCCATTGTCTTTCAGCTTCCCATATTGCTATTGAAAGTCTTAAAGCCATTCTCATTGCTAATAAAGCTTGTGGTATTTATTTTCCCCTCTCTGGAATCTATCAAAATCCATCGTCTGCCTCCTTTGTCAGAAGTTTCACAATGATAAGCCTTGATAATGCATTTGTTTTTAGACAGTCTGTTGGGCATTTACATAACCTTTAGTATCATATCCTTTATATACTTCAGAGAGAGATATTGAGAATGGATTTTGGCTTTGGTGTGAGAGAAGATGGATCATAGTGCAAATGTACTGCCTTTTTATCTTTAATAGCTGGGAGGCAGCAGCTAAGATCTTAGATTGATAAATCAGGAAAATAGTAGTATAATGTTGGAGTTTTTGTGGTGGTCAATATAAATTTTAAAGGTAGATAATGCTTTTCAATTTTCTACTCTGCTGTACTTTTGGAACTTTTAAAGTCATATTCATGTTTTGGTTTTAGAATTAAAATATAAAACAATATATAAAAATAAAAGTGTATATGCTCTGTGATCCAGCAATTCTACTTTTAGCAGTCTTATTCCAGAAGCATTCATTATCCTACTGTTTATTATGGCAATATTTATAACAAAAATGTTAATAGGCAAATGATTAAATAAATTGTGGTACTTCTGTGCTATATTCTATGTCCTGTGTAGTTGGAATTATCTTAGTTCCTCTCCCTACCTTCCTGCTTTGGCCCTAGAAACAGAAATATTCACCCTTTAAGAAGTAGGGGAAAATGGTTTCCATACTTCTCTTCATCTCACAATGACATGGTGAAGATATGAAAAGAGTGATGACTTAGCCGATTGGAGAGATCAGAAGAGACTGGACTAGTCATTTATTTACTGTCTCTTAGAACCAAATAATGTATTCTGTGTTCCCTGTAGTAAGTCCTGTAGGGGAAGCCTTTGCACTGTCAAAAGACCTGCTAGGTCATAAATCCAGCTGGGCTTCTCTAATTCAGCTTCATAAAGAGTTCAGATTTAAATTTAAGTGAAAAAAGCAAGGCAGAGAAATATATATACATGTAATATGTGTGCATATATATGTTATTTGTATATGTATATATACATATTTATAGATCATAGTATATCTCAAATATTTAAGATAATATTTGCATATCCTCTATATGAAAAACAGAAGAGTTTCAGAAGTATGCTTATCAAATTGTGAACTCTTTTTTTTTTTTTTTGAGACGGAGTCTTGCTCTGTTCCCCAGGCTGGAGTGCAATGGCGCGATCTCAGCTCACTGCAAGCTCCGCCTCCCGGGTTCACGCCATTCTCCTGCCTCAGCCTCCCAAGTAGCTGGGACTACAGGCGCCCGCCACTGCGCCCGGCTAATTTTTTGTATTTTTAGTAGAGACGGGGTTTCACCGTGTTAGCCAGGATGGTCTCGATCTCCTGACCTCGTGATCCGCCCGCCTCGGCCTCCCAAAGTGCTGGGATTACAGGCTTGAGCCACCGCGCCCGGCCATGTGAACTCTTGTTTCTATGAGGTAAGTAATAGCAGGGAGGAGTAAGAGGGATTTTTATTTTTTACCTCAATGTATTGTTAAAATATTTTAGTTTCTATAACCATGTATTTATTGATGCAATTTTAAAAGTTTGAGGAACAAAAATACCCTGGAAGAGAATACATGAATATTTTCATGTATAGTGGTTCAACAGTGGTTATCTCTAGAAAGTGAGTTGTGGAAGTCTATATCATTTATTTGTTTAATATTTTAAAACAATAACCTTGTATGGTTATGATTCATAAAAATAAGATAATATTAGTTTTTCATCATAGGCAATAGCTAGCCTCTCCCGAATCATGTTGCTTGATGGCTGTGATCATGGTCATAGCCTTTCTTTTTTTCTTACATTTTGAGAATGCTTTTATTGCTTCAAGTCTAAAATTAACATGTTTTCTCGTTTTTTTTTTCTTAGTAGAATTAATTAATTAACATAGTTTCTATTCATATCTCACCCTCTGAAATAAACCTTACCTGGTCATAGTGTGGACTGTTTAATACATAATGTATTGAATTCAAATGGCACGTGTTGGACTTAGAACTTTTGGCTCTATCTTCACAACTGATATTGGGTTATAGTTTTTGTGTGTGTGTGTTTCTGGCTGTGACATCAAGGCTATGTTAGTCTCAAAGAATGAATTTGGAAATCTTGTAAATAAAACTTCCACATCTCCTACACTTCTGCTATTTTCAATAGTGATTATGCATAGTGCAAGTGCTAAGTACTCTGTTCTTATATACTTGTTAAAGTTTCAGTAGCTGTTATACAGCTTTTTTCTTGTTTCTAATATTTTATCTTTAAATTTTTGCATTTTTCTTAATTAGATTTTTTTGGAGATTTTCCTGTTTAATGAGTTTTAAAATAGAAGGCCCAGCCTTTAGAACTATTTGTATATACTATTATACTCCTGTTTTTCTAACTAGTTTTCTTCTTCTTATTGTAACTTCTTTCTTTGACTTTTCTATATTTTGTTCTTGCTTTCTCAGTTGAATGTGCAGTTTGTTTTTCATTTCCTAGGTTTAATAATAAATATGCATACTAATAATAGCATTAATAATTATGCAGTTTTTCTGAGGACAGCTCTGATTGGAGAGGGCCCGTATTTCCATACTTATCTCCATGATACTTTGACTTAACCCTGGTAGGGAACAGGAATGGAGTGCAAGTTTCAGATACAACTTGTGTGACTTTTATGTTCATGGAAGAATTAAGTATGCTTTTTTCCTTTTCTTATTGGAAATCTATGACATTTTTATTTTAAAAATAGGGGTTTTCTGCTTAAAAAGGCTTAACACTGTTGATTCTGTTTATATTTGCTCTATTTAACTTTATTTTATTTATACTGCATTGACTTTCTCTGAGAAGATGAGTTACATAAAATTCTATCATTTCTGTCTGCTTCTGTCTAGAGCACTCTAAATGCATGGTGGCTACCGTCATTATTACTGTACCCCTTCCTAGCCTCACTTCTTGCTCAATTCTGTTCAAGAGGATTTCAAAGGAAGTCAGAAATAAGAATAGTATTCAGCATGACTCACAGCAGTCCTGCAGAGAGGTGGATGGACACATTCTATTTTTTCGTTGGTACAGGGACTAGGTAAGACGAATTATTGAAGACACAGAAATATAAACACTAAATTTTATGATAAGAAAATAAAAAACATACTAGAAACAACATACATTTTATTTACAAAAATCCAAAACATTGTTAAATGAAACAATACATGAAAGATAAAAATAAAAAATCTTGGCCGGGTGTGGTGGCTCAAGCCTGTAATCCCAGCACTTTGGGAGGCCAAGGTGGGCGGATCACGAGGTCAGGAGATAGAGACCATCCTGGCTAATACTGTGAAACCCTGTCTCTACTAAAAATACAAAATAATTAGCCGGGCGTGGTGGCAGGCGCCTGTAGTCCCAGCTACTCAGGAGGCCAAGGCAGGAGAATGGCATGAACCCAGGAGGTGGAACTTGCAGTGAGCCGAGATCACGCCACTGCACTCCAGCCTGGGTGACAGAGCAAGACTCCATCTCAAAAAAAAAAAAAAAGAAAAAATCAGTGGGGAGATGGTAGATGAAATGAAATGACTGGTTGACTAAAACAGAAAGAATAATAAAAGCAATCTAAAAAAATCATAATTAAATTTATTTAATTATATGAAAGTGAAACATGGGTATTGCATATTATTGAATTAGTGTTAGATACACAAAATTGAGAGACTCTTCCACAATGAGGAAAGTAATATAAGCTAAAAATGATGAGACAAAGAGAGATGATGAAAAATAAAGAGTACAGAGTCTGAAGATCCAGCATACAGATAATAGGCATCTCTGAGGAAGCATTTATTTACTGTGAATCAGAAGCCATAATAGATTAAAGAAAATTTCATAAACTAAAAAAAAGATTCTATAGAATGAGAATATTCCCTGTATTTCAGGCAAAAATAATAATGAGAAGAGACCCACGTGGAGACAGATTGGTGAAGTTTTTGAATTTCACAAGGGACAAAAATCAAATAGTTTCAAGAAGTCTAAAGAACTTTGTGGGAAATGTTTGAGCCAGGAATTTATGTGATAAGAGAATAGATATATTCTCACTTAAATAGAGCCTCTGAAAATGAATTATTTATGCACATTTCATTGAAAGTTATTCAAAGACATAATTATTTTGGCAAGAAATAAACCAAATATTAAATCAAGAATGAGGAAATACAGAGTTGAAAAAACTGAACGTGAATACTGATAGTTAAATTATACTGAGGTCTCTCATTTAATGCATATTTGTATCACGTTTTACAGAATAGGACCTTAAAATAATGTACATCTATTTTTTTCACATGTAATGACTTTATATTTTTTTTAAGCACAAAGAAGAAACTAAACAAAGAACAACTAACAAAGAAGAAATAAAATCTTAGTCTCAACCCCTCACCACAAGACTTTTGGGTTCATGGCCTGTTGCAGAGGGATACACAACAATAACAGCTGTGCTATTGTCCATGTAGTGTTGAAATTTGCACACACATATTATGCTTGTTCCTTCTGAAACACAATAGATGGGCCAAAAGGTCCTGTGACTCATCCAACTGCTGGACCAAAGATTTCCACCTCCATCGATTCTCTTCTCTAAACATCTTTGTGGGAAACCACACTGGATGCAGAATGGGAGTGAGGCTCACATAAGAGAATTTGTAGATGGTTTGTTCTTTTTTGAATAAATTGTCCTTTGACCTAAATTGTCATAGAGGTTCTCCAGACAATAATAAATGTGGGAGCAAAATTGAAATCTAGAGTAAATGTTCTTGAAATTTTTTTTGTTTTAGAAGGAAAGAACAGAACAGTTAGGGGAATCAATGGTACAAATAGATAAATAAAATAAATGTTTCCTGAGCTAATGAAAACTTCATATCTTCAGGTTAGAAAGGCTCACTGAATGTCAGACAAAAACAAGATTAAAGAAAATATTTAGAAAAAAGGATTGACTCAAGAAAGTAAAAGATGTGGTAGAAAGAAAAGGTAATAAATAATAACGCCTCTAAAACAATTGTTTAAATAATTCCTGTTCATATGATTTTGAAATAACACATAGGTTCATGAGGGATTTTTGTCATTGTTGTTGCGATGGAGTCTCACTCTGTCACCCAGGCTGGAGTGCAGTGGTGCAGTCTTGGCTCACTGCAACCTCTGCCTCCCCGGTTCAAACAATTCTCCTGCCTCAGCCTCCTGAGTAACTTGGACTACAGGTGTGCAGCACAACACCTGGCTAAGTTTTGTATTTTTAGTAGAGATGGGGTTTCACCTCATTAGGCAGGCTGGTCTTGAACTCCTGACTTCAGGTGATCCACCCACCTAGGCCTCCCAAACTGCTGGGATTACCGACGTGAGCCACTGTGCCCAGCCCATCTGTGATTTTTAAAAGAGAAGATGCATTGTTTAAAAAAAATTGTGATATGAATCTAAAATATTCAGATCATTGGGACTTGGGGTTATAGGGAGATAAGTGAGGAGGCAAACGTGTGATAAACTGTTTCTTTTATAGGGTGTATGTAAAAATCATGATGTATTCTGGAAAGTGATTCAAATTCAAATGCAATGTTTAAAATCACAGGCTGGGTGAGGTGGCTTACGCCTGTAACCCCAGCACTTTAGGAGGCTGAGGCAGGAGGATCGCTTGAACCCAGAAGTTCAAGACCAGGCAGGGCGACATAGTGAGACCCTATCTCTACAAATTTTTTTGTTTGTTTTTTTTTTGAGACAGAGTCTCACTCTGTCACCCAGGCTGGAGTGCAGTGGCGCGATCTCGGCTCACTGCAAGCTCCACCTCCCAGGTTCAGGCCATTCTCCTGCCTCAGCCTCCGGAGTAGCTGGGATTACAGGTGCCCGCCACCACATCTACCTAATTTTTTTTTGTATTTTTAGTAGAGACGAGGTTTCACCATGCTAGACAGGATGTTCTTGATCTCCTGACCTCGTGATCTGCCCACCTCGGCCTCCCAATGTGCTGGGATTACAGGCATGAGCCACTGCGCCCAGCCAAAAATTTTTAAAATTACCCAGGAGTAGTGGCATGCATCTGTACTCCCAGCTACTCGGGAGGCTGAGGTGAGAGGATCACTTGAACCTGTGAGGTTGAATCTGCAGTGAGCCATGATTATACCACTGCACTCTAGCCTGGGTGACAGCCTTTCTCAAAAAAAATCACAGATAACCAGTAACTAACAAGTACAATATGGAGGAAAGATAATCACTAGAGCAAAGTTAGAAAAAAGAAAAAGCAAAAAAGTATAAAATTAGGAAAATAAAAACATACTAATAGAAAAATATGATGATAAAGTTTTACCAAATGCCATATTTATAAAAACAAATGTGAATAATTTAGATTTGAATTAAAAGATGAATATTCTCAAATTACATCAAAAGTAAAATTTAAATATAAGCTGTTTACAAGGGACCCAACTAAAGCAAAATAACTGATAAATTTTAGCAATAAACTGATGGCAAAAATATGCCATGTAAGTAATTCATAATTTTTTTTAAAACCTGGCTGAGCACGCTGGCTCATGCCTGTAATCCCAGCACTTTGGGAGGCTGAGGCGGGCGGATCACGAGGTCAGGAGATTGAGTCTATCCTGGCTAACACGGTGAAACCCCATCTCTACTAAAAATACAAAATATTAGCTAGGCATGGTGGCACGCGCCTGTAGTCCCAGCAACTCGGGAGGTTGAGGCAGGAGAATCCCTTGAACCCGGGAGGCGGAGGTTGCAGTGAGCTAATATTGCACCACTGCACTCCAGCCTGGTGACAGAGACTCCGTCTCCAAAAAAAAAAATCCATGTCTCTCCATCCCATCATTATTGTTCATCCCATCATCTTGCTCCTGTATGACTGCTATGTGAGCCTAATTGTAATAATTCTTTTTGCCTTTAGTCTTATTTCTCTTTTGTTCACCTCCCACACTGTTCGGACTAACTTTTCTAAAATGCATTTTTATCTGTTAGTCCTCTGCTTGAAAGTGTAGTAAATTCACATTGTAGTAAATTCACAAGTCCAAACTCCTTAATATGGCCAAGGCCTTGCATCATCTGTCCTTTACAGCGTCTATGGCCTCATTTCCTGCCATTCCCTAGTTTGTACTTTCTAATTCAGCACCTTTCTCCTCGACTTTCAGTTCTTCCAGTACATATTCTCTGTCATCTGGGCCCCTCAGCCTGCTGTTCCCTCTGCTTAGAACACTGTTTCTACTGCGCTTGTAATTTCAGGCTGATGTTCCTTTTATGACTAAGAAAAGATATGCAAATAAAACTTATCTACTGAGAGCAAAAATAACCCGTGAGTTACCTGGAGTTTACAGAGGCTAGAAAGACTAGAATGCACTGTGGCCACAGTGCTCATGTTTTTCAAGAGGGTACCAGTGCTGTGACTTTTCTAATAATATCCTCATCATTTCCTCAGTAACAGGATTAGTATTAAATCCCAGAGGAAAGTTGCAAGAACCCATTTGCTCAAGTTATGTAAAATTCAGACTCAACAAACTCCCCCCATTTATAACACTGTATGAACCTGGTAACAGCACATTCAAGATAGCAAAAACATGCAAGTAAGTGGCTTCTAGCTTTGATGCCACAGATATTTTTTAAATAGTTATTTTAAAACGATAATTTGTAGGTAGTATATTTAATTTAAGGAAGTCTAAATAATTAGACTTGAAATCATCAGAAGGAGCATGTAATACATCCGATGGTTTAGTTCAACTCAACTTTTAAATCAATATTTTAAAATCAAATTTTATTCTAATGTGTTTGAATTCTGCAAAATTTTTTCAGGTATCAAAACTTGAAACTTTAAAAAAAATTTTCTTGAAGTTCTGGTATACATGTGCAGAACATGCAGTTTTGTTACATAGGTATACATGTGCCATGGTGGTTTGCTGCACCCATCAACCTGTCATCTAGGTCTTAAGCCCCACATGCATTAGGTATTTGTCCTAATGCTCTCCCTCCCCTAGCCCCCCACCCCCAATAGGCCCTGGTGTGTGATGTTCCCCTCACTGTGTCCATGGGTTCTCATTGTTCAACTCCCATTTATGGGTGAGAACATGCAGTGTTGGTTTTCTGTTCCTGTGCTAGTTTGCTGAGGATGATGGTTTCCAGTTGCATCCATGTCCCTGCAAAGGACATGAACTCATTCTTCACTGGTCATCAGAGAAATGCAAATCAAAACCACAATGAGATACCATCTCACGCCAGTTAGAAGAGCAATCATTAAAAAGGCAGGAAACAACAGATGCTGGGAAGGCTGTGGAGAAATAGGAACGCTTTTACACTGTTGGTGGGAGTGTAAATTAGTTCAACCATTGTGGAAGACAGTGTGATGATTCCTCAAGGATCTAGAACCAGAAGTACCATTTGACCCAGCAATCCCATTACTGGGTATATACCCAAAGGATTATAAATCATGCTACTATAAAGACACATTCAGACGTATGTTTATTGTGGAACATTATTTTTTTTAAAATGCTTTAAAGGCTCTTAAGTAAAATGTTTTTTCTTAGTGTGATGTTTGTTGTAGGGGCTTATGAATTGTTTGTTGCTCCTTTACTAATTAAGCAAAGGTTTGTAAGGTTTTAGAGGCAGTTCCTTTCTTTTATTTTTATTCCAGAATTTTAGCAATTGTTAGGTTCTCATCTATCACATCTCAAAAGTTAGTTTTCACTCCAAAACTGAGAGGTTCAAATAGGATTTAAACTGTCAAAAAAAATTGTGTCTACTCTGGTGTTTTTTGCATCATGACAGTAATTTGACTCTGCAGCTTAAGAATATGGAGAATATAAAAAAAGGATATGGAGAATATGGAAGTGACAAGAATTATAGGGTTCAGACATCTACTCTGATACAAATTATTTACCAGCTGGCCCAGGAAAGGTGAGCCACTGCTTGTCCCATGGAGCCTCAAGCATGTGTTCTTTGGAAGAGAATATGTGAAGCCTGAAGGAAATCTGCAGATGTGCTTTATTTAATTCCTTGTTATATTTATGTACCTAAGAACACTTCGGACAAAAGCAAGCTAGGATTCTGGTTCAGATGGCAGAGTGAGTGTGAAAAGCTTTGCTGTGCATTGGTCCTTGTTGCAAACAGGCTGATGCCTAGGCCAGCCCTGTCAGCAATCCAAGCCCAGCTCTGGGCTTTTCCTTGGTGAGGACAGTGGGGAGCAGTGCAGTCCCTGTGGGCATAGGAACAATAGGCCACAGCCCACTGTGGTGCTCTAGAGAAGCAATTTGGAGCCTGAACCTAGCCCCATCATTTAGACATACACCATGAATCAGAGGGCATTTGTGCTATTATCAGCCCCCACTCCTGTAACAGGTCAGCCAGGTCACTATATTTCCCCTTCTTTTTTTTTTTTTTTTTTCCTCTTAAAACATACTTAGTGGCTGGGTGCGGTGGCTCACACTTGTAATCCCAGCACTTTGGGAGGCCGAGGCGGGCGGATCACGAGGTCAGGAGACCGAGACCACAGTGAAACCCCGTCTCTACTAAAAATACAAAAAATTAGCCGGGCGTGGTGGCGGGCGCCTTGTAGTCCCAGCTACTCGGAGAGGTTGAGGCAGGAGAATGGAGTGAACCCGGGAGGCAGAGCTTGCAGGGAGCCGAGATTGCGCCACTGCACTCCAGCCTGGGCGACAGAGCGAGACTCCGTCTCAAAAAAAAAAATAGTTGACAAAAATTTGTCAAGGAGTACAGTGTAATAACTTGATATAAGTATACACTGTGTAATAAAGTACAGTGAAAAACATCAGTGAAGAAAGCTGTAAAACCTCTTATGGCCTCAGATCATGCAGCATCTGCACCTGTTAATTCCCTGCTAGTCTCCTTCCTTGGTGTGAATCTGGCCTCCACCATTTCCACACTGTGTGATCCAGGATCCATCATTTAGTTTCTTGAAGCTCCACTTTACTCATCTGTGTTATGGTTAATCAGAGCGGCTTTTGCTAAGTAATGATGAAGTCAGATATGCTCATGTATGCAAAGTGCTTAGAGCAGGGCCTAAAGGGTAGTAAGAGCCCAATGAATTAAGCACAGGGTTTAACACCCTTTGTAGAGGCCCAGCTCAATATCCTGCGATGTTCTGAGCAGGTTCCTTAGCGTATTCTTTGTCAGTTAAGTCCAAAACATAAGGGAACTAACTATGTCAGTGGCAAGTCCAGACAAGAAGGACAGAGATTTGTGAATTCCTAGGCGCCAACTGGATTCTGACAACCAGACAAGTGAGAACAGGAGGACTCAACTACTTTCTTTTTCTTGAGGACCGGAAATCAGGAAAGATCTCTCTAAAACAGTAGCATTCAAATGCCTGTGCAGAATGAGGACTCCTTAAAGGGTGAGGTGATTTGCTCAGAAACATGCAGCTAGGAGATGGGTAAAAGAGGTCTCCTGACTCCTATTTTGATGTTTCTTGTTTTGATCAAACTGCCTCTATTAGAGTCTTCTTGGAATCTCCAGAAAATACTTTGTACAGAGCGTAGATAAAACTGTTCACAATAAGAAATCATCTGGAACCACATTCTTCCATTAAAAAAAATTTGAATGGCTGCTATGTTTAAGGCTCTGTGCTGGGCACTTAAAGACCCAGCATCTTTCTGTTAACCATCTCTTCTTTGGGCCAACAGCCTCCTAGTCAGACAGGTCTAAAACTCCAGCATCATCTTTGACACGTATATTGTCTCATTCTCTGTCTCTTCTACTAGCATTATTCGTTCACTATACATTTAGATTGTGGTAGCAACCTTTCAATTTGGCCCCTGCCTATAGGCTTGACATTGGTCACTAGGAGGGTCCCTAGTTTGGAGTTAATATAGGGTATATATAACTTTGGAGTTAAGGGTAAAATCTCAACTGAAGATTTAAGACTATTTCCCAAATGGGATCGATTTCTTAATTTCTGTTTATTTATAAATAATCAGTAAAAAGCATCCGGGATTCTATCACCCAGAAATAACCAATACCAGCCACTACCAGCAACCTCTATATCTTTACATATTTCACATATGTGATTTTAAAAAAAAATCACATGCATAATTTGAAATCATTTGCACATATATCATGAGCATTTTCATAAAAATAAATAAATCATTTTAATTGATGCATTACATGCTATTGCGTCACTAATCCTTAATTTAATGAATCCTCCATTGATATTTTTTATATTAATACTTTTTTTTACTATTATAATCACTAACAGTAAATTGCTAAATACACAGATCTTCATGAATTTGTTGAAGTACTTTCATCAAACAAATTATTGTAAAGGAAATTGCTAGATCAAAGAATGCCTAATTTTAAGGCTTTTGATGAGTATTGTCAAATTGCCCGCTGGAAATTTTATGCCAATTTACACTGTGTTTCCTCTTTCTCTACAGTGTCATCCTGGTTATTAATATTTGTTAATGTCTTTGCCAGTCTGAAAGGGGAAAATGATATTATTATGTTAATTTGTATTTTATTGATTACAATGAGATTGAAATATTTTGCATATCAAAGGCCATTTATAGTTCCTATTTTGAGTTATCCATTCGTATCTTGTAACTATACTTTCACTGATTTATCTTATTATTTGTCTGTATTAATTCTGTCATATATAGTGAATATTTTCCCATTTGATGTTTTTTTACTAATTATTCTAATAAACATTAAAATTTTTGATTTCATCAAATCTGTCACACTTTTTATTTGCAACTTCTGAACTTAATTCTTTTCTTGGAAAAGCTTTTCTTATTCCAAGCCTAGCAAATATTCAGCAATATTTTATTCAAGCACTATTAAGGTTTCATTTGTTACCTTAAGATCTGATCAATGTTGAATTTATTTTGATATAGAGTATAAGAAAAAGTAACTGTTGTGGCTTGCATTTTCTCTAATTTACGATAAATCCATCTTTTCCCTCACTGATCTGGAATGGTGATATTATTATATGTTACACATACATGAATCTGCTGAGTATCTTTGATGTGAAGAGGTTAGATGCAGAGATGCCAGGGAGGTCCAGGTGCAAAGTAATGATAAAGCTGCTAGTAGCACTGAAAAGGAAAAGGATTAGCCCAGGGAATCTTGTATGAATGCATAGATGAATAATAGATAAGTCTTGTCTCCTCTTTGAAATATGAGGTAACAAGGAGAAACTACATAGTTTTTGAATTCGATGACTGGGGAAAATTATCATGTACAAAAATAGGGAAAGCAGGAGGAGTTGGCTGTGAAGTAGAAGATGATGATCAATTTAATCATTAGGATTTTGAGTTTGTGGTCCCAATAGAGTATCTGTGTTGTGGTGGGGAGAGAGGGAGGGAGGGAGGGAAGAAGCGGGAGAGAGAGAGAGAAGGAGGGAGCAGATTAAGTCTAGATTCAGCTAACCTTTGTGACATATCTACTGTAACTACTTTATTTACTCTAATAGGCAACACTGCGTTTTCCTGGATGGTTCATCAACACTTGAGAGATTTTACTCTTTCTCAAAAGAGTAAAGCAATAGCCTGCATCTCCACAGAATCTCAGAACGGCACATCATCTTCTCCCGGGCCCTCTTCCCTGCCCCCTTTTCTTTCCTCCTACCCAGCCTTGGATCCTCACATCTCAGGCTCCTTATCACCCTCCTCCTAGAGTTAGAGAGGCAGTGGAATTCTCATCCTAGCAGCCCTGCTGGGGGAAGGTAGAGAGCACAGGAAGGGAAGGAAGGTAGGGGAAGAGGCTTCTGCAGAACCTTAACTCTTGTGCTACTTTCCCTCAGCTTCTGCCAGGCTTATTGCTAGTCCAAGCAGAGGCCAAGGAAAAGGTCTCTTACCCTTACCCCTTCCCGATAGAACACCCCGGCCTGCTTCTTACAGCTTACCTCTAATGTTTTTTCAGAGGCTGGGTGAGACCAGCAAAAGCTCAGAGCAGTCACAGACATGGGGACAAATGCTGCCTTTCAGAACTGCAGCAGTAACAAGAAAAACGTTTCTACTGTCCGCTATGGAAATGTGTGAGCTGTAGGGGTTTAGGGTCAAAGAAATGTCTGTGAACATTTATTATTAGTTAAGAAGACAACTTTGTGTCCAGGGGACAGTCTCCACGTTCCAGATCATTGACTTGCGAACAGACAGTGGGACCAGAACTCCTGTAAGTTGGAAATGGGCTGCACTGATTTCTTCCAGTCATGCATAAAGAAAATCCGTTATTGGAGACGTATGCAACTTCTATATTTTGTCACATAGGTAGATATAGAAACATTTTCCAGCAAGGATTTCCCAAACACTTCAAATCAAAGACTCTAAAAGTTACACACTAATCATGGTAGAGTCTGGTTATTAAAAATAAAAGCTTTATACTTTTATAATGTTTAAAATATATTTTAGCATACCCTAGACTATTTTGTCTGTTTGGCAGCTCTTTGAGGTATAATTTTCCTCATTTTCCAGATGAAAAATTTAAGGCTAGAGGGGTCAAGCCACTTGACTGATATCACAGGTCAGAGCACACAAAGGACTCAAGCTCAGACTGTGAGTTTCCCAATCTATTCCTCTTCCTAGTACATCACCACTGCTTCCACAGGCTTTGAGCATCTGCTTTTTGAGACCGTACTTTATTTTTGGTAAGCAAAATCTTTACCTGCAAGAACATGCATTTTTTCAGGATCAGCGTGATTTATTCTTACTTGGTTTGCGGGTGTCTACTAATGTGCTCTATTATACATGTCTAAAGTGTGGACCGATAGGCATTATCAGGAGTCAGTTACAGGTTTAATGAAGTGATCATACCAACAGCCTTCTTTTGATAAATTTAACAATTTAATATATAGGAAAATATGAATATGTCAGGAGATAAAGGCTTAACAGATTGTGTTTTAACACCTAATTAAATAAAGCAGAGCAGAGAATTGTATTCTTAGATTAAAGCTAATAGAGTTGCTATTTTGAGCCTGTGAACACTTGAGAATTATCTGTGATTTGTGATAAATGTAAGAAAAGATAGTCCAGAATTTTAAGAAGATATTTCAACCTTTCTTCATAAAATGACTACTCCCTAATGCAAGCAACATTAATTAGAATTTCCTTTCAATTTGCTCCTTTATTATAGTTAACACTAATTTAAACCCTGCATTTGAAAGATGTCTAAGGAAAGCTAGTAGCTACTTTTGCCAAAGCAAATAAGTGAAATACTATTTGTAACTTTCACATGAAATATGACATGATAAGAATAAAAATGGTTAAAAGTGGCTCTTTCTAAAGGGGAAAGACAATAAAAATGAGATAAAAAGCTTTTAGGAGAAACCCAGAGATGGACCTGAGAGCTCTCTGTACTCTTGCCTAAATATGAGAAAGCTGTAGTCACGTAGCCTCCCCAGCCGAGGGTGAGGCAGAGGTGGGCGGGAGAGTGCTGGAGTCCGACTGGCTCATTGACTATCCTTCTCCTGATGCCACATCTAGTGTGGCTGGCAAACAAGACTGCCTTTCAGTGAGGAGTAGAAGCTGCAGGTTCGTAGGTGTCCAGGTGCCTGAGTGGCCAACACACCCCAGCAAAGAAAGTAAGCTTGTGCTTTTATGGACACTAGGTAAACGCCTTCAGTTTAAATTTTTTGTTAACTATTTTAGCTCATTTTATTGTTATCTTCCAGGTGTCTAAATCTCCAGTCTGTCTGTTGTACTGGTAATTTAACTCTGTAATGGAATAGTTTGCTGTCAACTATTTATATTAAGTAATTTAAAAATATTTGTAATATTATTGACAAACTATTAAGTTATTGGCAAAAAAAAAAAAGCAAGCTTGAGGGAATAAAACATTTTTGGTTTAGGCTACAGAATAAGACCTTCTGGAAACTGTCTCTATTAGGATAGTTTCTGCAAAGGCCTAAGAGATACTTATTTAGTTATTAAAAATTAAAGATGATCTTTTCCCTTCTCTAATTTTTCCTGTCTTACCAGACATGGAAGTTCCAGTTATTTATAAAATGTTTATATTTTTAGAGCAAGCTGGCTTGGAAGAGTAGGCTAAATCTGTCACTTTCCCAGGAGCCTAAAATCTCCAAGTTCTGACATCAGTGGCCTCTTTATCGCTGGTGGATGTACCACTTAGTTGCAGGTGGAGTCACTCTTGAGCACTGAATTAACACTTTTCTATTCAAGCTTGTTCACCAAAGAATGCTAGAACGATACATCCAGGGCAGAGTTGAAAATTTTGGGGCACCTATTTGAGATTTTAAAATGCTTAAATTTCTGAAATACTAATACATCAAATAATATGAAAGAAAATGGAGAAGAATAATATGGTTCCTTCTCATGGTTCGTTATTTTGATCCGAATAATAAAAAAATTCATTTGGCATGTTTCCAAGCATGACAAATCAATAGAGTATAAAATGAAGAGAAATAAGAAGTTGAAATCTATACCAGTTGAAAAATTCAGCATTTTATGTCCAAATGAGTATTTCAGATACATATCATATTTGTTAATGAAAAGTCTAAGTGGTGAATGCTGGCAAATAATATTCAGTTTTACGATTACCATAAGGAAGACGAATACGCTGTTTATTTACATGTGAGAACAGTTTATTTTCACTTTCAGCAAAATGTTGCACTCTTAAATTCTGATAAATCTTCCATCATTTTGGTAACATTTACATATTCAGAAGATACTTACTTTGGGCTGAATAATTAGTGTAATTATTGTGTGTATTGACTGAAACAGCCTCACTTTATAAGGAAACAAAGGTGTATAATTATATTTGTTTCTCTTGTGGATTATATATTATCATATTAATACTACACATACATACAGTACTCTATTTTTTTAATGCAAATAATTAATTTGAGAATTCTTCACCTGAGACCTTTCTTACTTCATATGACCAGAGTCAGGGCGATAAATTTATAAGGCTGAGTCTCAATGGGAAAAGAAAATGGGAATTATTAACTCAAAAATTAGCTGATTCTGACCTTTTCTCATACCTATTTGTTTTTCAAGTTTTTGGGAAATTTAGTAAAATGTAGACTTATATACTTCGCAATCTATGAATACAATCTCAATTTTATGCTTTGTTTTACAGAGTAATCAAGGAAGCATGTTGAGCAAAGTGTACAAATTCAACAGCTGGGAAGGTATTATGGGGAGGTCTTGTGACATTTTCTTCAGGTTTCCTTGAAAAGAACTGAAAACTGATGAAACTTTTAGACCAAATATTCCTTTGAATACATGAATAGAATTCGTTTGCTGAGAGGCATGTGTTGAAACGTGATATCTAGTGCATGGTTATTTTTCACTTTCTAAATTAAACTGACAGAGTTTGAGAAATAAGTTTAAGAAATAGACATGGCTTTTGATCGAAAGCACAATTTTCCATCTAAATGTTGGTCCGTGTTCATCTTTATCTCAGTTAATAACCTTGTTCTGCAGCAGTTGTTCGTTGATTGTTATGGTCTGTCGACAGCTCCAGCCCGTGCCTTCTTCCCAATGTACCAACTTCTCTTTCCCTGGTCAGGTTGCACTGTTGCCTTTGTATGTCTTCCCACTGCATAGATGTTAGTTTCATTATGAGAATATTGAAAAACAGTCTTCCGGTCATAACCCCAGTGGCTTCCTTTTCTCTGTCACTTCCAAACCGCTGGGCCATTGCTGGGCACCATGTCTTACCCACCCATGAGAGTTAGGAATAAACACAAACGAGTTCAATTCAGTTCAGCAAACAGTTATTGTGCATCTATTTTATGCCAGGAAATGCAGTAGGTGCTGGAGTACAAAGTGAAGAAGATAATTTGCTTGGTCTCAAGGGGGAACTCCTGGTCTAATACCCAGGCTCCTATAATCCCTCAGCATTATCCTCTCCACTTTGCCTGTTCCCCTGTTGCTCATTACCTGTAAAACCGCTCCTCCCTCTCTGGCTCAATTCCTGCTTTTCTTCCTTCTGTTCCTTTATCCTGCTAGTGTCTTCCTTTTCAACCATAGCCAAAACTCCATCTTCAAATGCTTAGCGATACAACTTATACCTCAACTATCTGGAAAGGCTTTCTGAACTAAGTAGGAGAAGTTGTAAATATTTAACTTTTTATTTTTCTAAATTATCTGATTATAAGCAACAATAAAACAAAGATCCCATATTATTATCTGCAGAGTTAATTTGGGGACAACAGGGACCTCTTAGTTTTTTTGATTAATTTTAAACTTACTTGTAATTAATTGGTAGTATATGTTACAAACCATTAAAAGTTACTTAACAGTAATCACTTTTGAAAATAGGAGGAAAATAAACATTTTTATGGCAGATTTGTTCGCCTTAAGAATTATTTTGAAAGAAGTATTAGAATCAAGGCTTAGAAAAACGGTAGAGTGCTTGGCCAGGTGCAGTGGCTCATGCCTGTAATCCCAGCACTTTGGGAGACCGAGGTGGGTGGATCACGAGGTCAGGAGTTCGAGACCAGCCTGCCCAATATGGTGAAACCCTGTCTCTACTAAAAGTACAAAAATTAGCCGGGTGTGGTGGCGCATGCCTGTAGTCCCAGCTACTCAGGAGGCTGAGGAAGATCACTTGAACCCGGGAGGCGGAGGTTGCAGTGAGCCGAGACTGTGCCACTGCACTGCAGGCTGGGTGACAGAGTGAGACTCCATCTCAAAAAAACAAAAAACAAACCCCAAAACAAAGAGTGCTCATATTTTTACCTAAATTAAAAAAAATTGAGATTTTTCTTTCACCTATCCCCCAAAACACCAAGAATTCATATAGCCTTATTTCCAAGAAATTGGAATACTGGATCTATGAAAACAAAAATACAGAACATGGAAAATGTTGCAAAACTAAAGTATTTCTCTAGGTCATTCAAATTAATTAAGACAATAATTTTATTTCTTAGAAACATTCATATATACCCAGGCCTGATTACTTTCCCAAATTCTCCCTCTTTCCATTCCTTTTTCTCTCTACTCACCACTCACCCCCTCCCAGAAAACTCACTGTGGCTCCACTTTCCAGCGACTAGAAAAATTGAACCCTGGCTGTTGAAAAAATGACTATTTTTAACATCTCTAAAGGTTTCCTAAACCTTCTCTTTATCTCTTTTAATTAAAATTTCTTTTCTAAACAACTCCCCCATCTAACTGAATCCCAGTGTTTTTTGTTCTTTTCTCCCCCAACTGTTGCTGCAATACTATATTTTCTATTGTTTATTTAAAGCATGCAGTATTTCAATTACATTTGGATTAAATAAGGTTTTTGTAAGCTGGTCTTGAAACTTAATCACCATCTGTAGCAAAGTGTTATGAAGAAATATGTTCTAAGACTAACAAATTACTCTCTACAATACAGCCTGTTGTAAACTGAAAAGTGTTTCTAATAACATAGATTTTCATGTGTGGGTTTTGTACCCAGCTTTGTTAAATTATAGTTTTACCCAGAATGTTGCTTTTCAGGATCTTTTTTAATTTAGAGCTTATATTATTATTTAATTGGTAGTAAGCCATTTCTTCTTCAGCATATGAAGGACACAATTATTGACATTCTAGCTTGTAAGTCAATTTTGATAGTTCCTGATAATTGGATTAAACATTACTATGTTAAATAAGTGACCCAGTACTTTGGTCATTAAAATTCCCAAATTAGATTATTGTTTGCTTCCTGACTGGACAGCAGTTGGCCTGCTAAATCTAAACTTAGAGATATTACACTTGTCAATATATCAAACTTTCAATATGCTGCATTCCATTAACTCTCTCACTATAACTCTTTGCCCTCTAGCATTTTTTTCAGGGCATCCTTTACTTCTGTGTTTCTCAGGCTATAGATAAGAGGGTTAAGCATGGGAATTACAAGACTATAAAACACAGAGATTACTTTGTTTTGTTTCCATGAATTCCCCGCTTTTGGTTGCTGCAAGTACATGAAAAACAGTGTTCCATAAAAGATGGTGACGACAGTGAGGTGGGAGGCACAGGTGGAAAATGCTTTGCACTTGCCCTCAGAAGACTGGATTTTTATAATGGAAAAGAGGATGCAAATGTAGGAGATGAAGATTGTAAGGAGGGACCCGGGACCCAGTGAGATTTACTGCAGAGAAGATCACGAGCTGCTTTTCTTTGTTGTGGGTGTCAGAGCAGGAGAGGGTCAGGAGAGGGGGGTCAGCACAGTAGAAGTGGTGGATGACGTTGGAGTCGCAGAAAGACAGCTGAAATGTCAGAGCTGTCTGTATCACAGAGTTTAGGAAGCCATAGGTATAGACCCCTATCACTAACTCCCTGCAGACCCGCTGCGTCATAATAGCTGTGTAAATCAGGGGGTTGCAGATGGCCACGTAGCGGTCGTAGGCCATTGTGGCCAAGAGGAAGCATTCTGTAGTGGCAGAAGCACCGGAGAAGTACAGCTGAGCAAAACAGCCTGAAAAGGAGATGGTTTTTTTCTTCACCAATAAATTTTGCAGCATCTTGGGCCCAATGGAAGATGAGTAACACAGATCAATGAATGCCAGGTGACTGAGGAAATAGTACATGGGGGTGTGGAGCCGCGAGTCTGCTCTGATCAGCAGGATCATGCCAAGGTTTCCCACCAGGGTGATGAGATAAATGACGAGGAACACCACAAAGAGGGGGAGCTGCAGCTCAGGACGATCTGTGAATCCCATGAGGACAAATTCGGTCACTGTGGTACGATTGCCTTTTGCCATGTTCTCTCGCCTGCTGCAAAAATAAGAAATGATTAGATACTTATAACCAAACGCTTCTTACCTCTTTGTTGCATTACCATATGAAAAAAATGTGGCTTTACATTTCCAATAGTTAAAGGTTGTCATTAGCTATGGGACTTTATTCTGCTAAAACGGACTTGGCAAGACTGAACTCATTTCTTTTTGGAACCAGGAGAACGATTTTCCCAGGACAGAACCTATTTTTATGTTAACAGTGTTAGTGTTTTCAGTTCAACTCGACAGATACTTCCGGGCTTTGTGTGGGGCCAGATAGCATGCTTGGTGGGGCCAGATAGCATGCTTGGTGATGGGTATGACAATGACATTGTCTTTGTTCTTATGGAGTCTAGTGGAGGGTTCGTAAAACATTCCTAGGGGGAAGTGAGCCAAGTATTTTTGGAGCTGCAGAGTGCTGTAGGAGTTCACAGGAGGGAGAGATTGAATGTGGATGATGGAAATGGAAAAGCTTCATTCATTCATTCTTGTTCACTTATTAAACACATATTGCCCCTCTTCAATGTGCCAGATGCTATGCTAAATGAAGGTGACACAAAAATGAATAAAACGTGTGCCTGCCTTCAATGAACGCACAGACTGGTAGGAGAAACATACATGTAAGTAACTAGTTACAATTCACTGTGAGTAATGCTCTGAAAGAGAGGAATCTCCTAACTCAACCGTGTGTGGGGGTGGAGGATCAGCAGTCTTAGGCAACACTGAATTGTCCTAAATTTTAGGCTGGGTATTTAAAATTATAAATGTAATATATCCACTTGGTGAAATTATCAATAGGACAGAGTGATATAAATGAAAAAACAGTTTTTCTCCTCTACCTCCAATATAATTAATGGTATCCAGTGTTAACAGTTCCTTTAGTATTCTTCTAAAAATGCTTAGGTATAAACAAGTATCAATACACACAAAACACACACACACATACTTTTCTACGTAAATGAAATCATATAGTTTTGCACCTTTTCTCTTTTTACACTTAAGAAATATTTCCATTGGATACATAGAGGGGAACAACACACATTGGGGCTTAGTGGAGGGTGGAGGGTGGGAGGAGGGAGATCAGGAAAAGTAATGAATGAATACTAGGCTTAATACTTGGGTGATGAAATAATCTGTACAACAGCCCCCTGTGACACACATTTACCTATGTAACAAAACTGCACATCCTGCACAGGTACCTCTGAACTTAAAATAAAAGTTAAAGAAGTATTTCCAAAGCAGTTCGTAGAAATCCATGACATTTTCATAACTGTATCATAATTTATTAATAAGTTCTCTCTTAATGGATATTTAAATGTTTACAATTTTTTTTCTATCTCAAATAAAGCTTGCGCTCATATGTCTTAAGCATGTATGTGGATTAAAGATAAACCACTAGATCAGGCATGGTGGCTCAAGCCTGTAATCCCAGTACTTTCAGAGGCCGAGGTGGGCGGATCACGAGGTCAGGAGATCAAGACCATCCTGGCCAACATGGTGAAACCCCATCTCTACTAAAAAAAAAAAAAAAAAAAAAAAAAAAAATTAGCTGGGTGTGGTGACACGTGCCTGTAATCCCACTGTAATCCCAGCCACTCGGGAGGCTCAAGCCTGAGAATCGCTTGAACCCAGGAGACAGAGGTTGCAGTGAGCTGAGATCGCACCACTGCACTCCAGCCTGGTGACACAGCGAGACTCCATCTCAAAAGAAAAAAAAAAAAGAAAAAGATAAACCACTAGAAGTGAAGTTTGGGTCAAAATGTATATATTCATTTTACTTTTTTTGATGGTGATTGATAAATTGACCTCCAAGTAAATTTCACCAAGTCAAACTCGCTTCTAACAATGTTGTGCAAGAACACTGATTTTCTCATACTTTTATCCAAAGTTTTCTTAAGTTTTAAGCCATTGCCACTGTGATAGTGGACAATGGTAACACCTGCAGTTTTTTGTGTTTTTATGAGTAGGGTTTAGCATTTTTCAAACAATTATTTGTATGTATATTTTTTCCCTATAAACTGTCAGTTCATTTCCTTTGTGAATTTTTCTATTAGGTTGATTGATTTTCTAGAATATTTTATTTCTAGGAGGTCTTTGATTATGAAGGAAACCAGCTCTTTGTCTGATGCATGTATTGCAAATTACTTTTCAGTTTGTCAGTTGTCCCTTAATATTGGTGTGATAATTACTTTGTGTGCTATGCAGTGAGGTTTGCATTGTTTGATTTCAAATTTATCAATCCTTTTCCTTTTGAATTCTGATCTTTGCAATATGGTTAAATGAAACTTCTTCGATTTAAAATTATTTAAAAAATTATCTCCTGTTTTATTCCAGAGACTTACTTCATTTCAATTTTATATTACAAACTTTGATTTTCCTGGAAATTTAATTTCGATATAGGGAATGAGGCAATCAACTACAGTTATGCATCGTATAAAGACAGGAATACATTCTGAGAAATGCATTGTTCAGTGATTCTGTCATCATGTAAACATCATAGAGTGTACTTACACAAACCGAAATGGTATAGCCTACTATGCACCTAGGCTATATGGCATAGCTTATTGCTCCTAGGCTACAAACCTGTACAGCATGTTACTGTACTGAATATTGTAGGCAATTCTAACACAATGGTATTTGTGTATCTAATCATATGTAAACAAAGAAAAGGTACAGTAAACACAGTATTATAATATTATGGGACCACCATTGTAAGCCGTCTGTTGTTGACTGAAATGTCATTATGTGCTGCATGACTGTATTTTTATTTATTTCTTCAAATGGCTAGCCAGGTGTTCTAATGCAACTTACTGGTGAAATTGTTTTCCTGCTGGTTTTGTTGATTTAAAACTCCAGACTTATCCTATACTAATACTAAAACATGCTGAAGTACTTGAGTCAATGTATGATTTCTTTTTTTGTAGTCTTTTCTAGAACCAGGACCACACATTTAAATTAAATAGTTATATAATTCATTTTTACTATCTAGTAGCAATTTTTCTGGCCATTCTCACATGTACATTTTCCAGATGCACTCTAACATTATTTTATCAAGTTCCAAAAAAATCCTGTTTGTACTCGGAAAGCTATTGCATTAAATTGATTTGTCAATTTAAGGGAAAATCGACATTTTTACAACTGAATCTTCATTTCTGTAAATATGGTATTTATTTTATTGATTAAATAATTTCCTAAATAGGGTTTGAGTTTTCTTTAAACTTTACAGGTATACATCCAATTTATTTCTTTAAATTCTAGTCACAGGTATTTTATCTTTTTGTTACTATTGCAAATTAAATCTTTAAAAAAGTTTTTTTTGTGGTCTATTCAAGTATTATTTGCCTATAGCAAAACTACTGATTTTTATAAATTAATTTTATAACTCTCTTCCTTACAATAGTTTCCTACCCTTTAAAAATAGTTTTCTGGTTGATTCTCTTGGGTTTCTTAACTGCATAATCATACAATATGAAAGGATATGAATTTCATTTCTCATTTCTCTAACGTATTCTTGTTCCTTTTTCTTCTCTACTTGTATTGGTTAGTACTTCCAGAGCAATGTTAATATGTAGTAACAGTGGTGGCAATTTTTTACCTTTTATCCTCTTGAAGGATGCTTCAGAAGTACAAGGAAATTCTCAGACATTCTAGACAGAGGGACTAGCCTGTGCAAAGTTACTGAGGTTTGAGGAAATCCAGGCATTAAAGAACTACAAATATTTGGTGTGGTTAGAAAGCAGGCTTCCTAGGGGCAAACCTGCCTTTGGCATTGGCAGGGCCCAGAGCAAGAATAATAAATGAAGACCCACATACAATATGCCTAAATATTTAAAAGTTAAAAATCAAGATAACAAATTACTAAAACACATTTTATCTCCCTCCTTAACAACTATCCTTTATAATATCTGGAAGGCAGAATTCTTGGGATCCTTGGAATTCCAGGCTAGAAGGCAGTGTTGTGAGGAGGACGGGTTGCTAGCCCACATGACTGCACTTGCACGGACATGCGAGGAAGAATGTACAAGCTCTGTTTACACTCCTGCAAGTGGCCATCCCTTGGCCACCCATAAGGCCTAGGTGTGAGAACCTGAGCAGCATGGTTTACCCTTACAAGGATGATTTGGTAAAGAGACACTTATGGACTCTGGGAATAAGTTGGGAGCCTTTTGAGCAAGGAACCTTAGGGTCCTATTACTAGGAAGATGGTCTAGAAGGGGTAGATAGCAGCGACTGGAAGGACATATCCATTTGGCATCATAGATGCCTTGCTCCATGGAATGTGGTGCAGTAGTAAGAAGCCCAGAATGGCTCTGAAGAATGGGGCCAAGGCAGAGTCCCTTTTGTTTGGATCAAAAGGTGGTACTGCTTGTGAGTTAGTAATAAGAAACATGGCTGGAAATGTGTATCTGGGCTAGATAACAGAGGGCCTGGTATCCCTCTATAAGGAGTTCGGTCTGTATCCTGCAGAGAGTCGGCAGCCTTCAGAGTGAACTGAGCTGGCCATTGGAAGATGGAAAGAACCTCAAAATGTGAAGGGTGGATTAAAGGAGAGTCTTGGGTACAGAGGACAACTGAGCAAGGGGTTCAGCCAGAACAGCCCAGAGCATGCGCTGGCGACTGTGGGCTTCCGTTTGGGTGAGAGAAAATGCCTATGAAAGAGATTCATGGTGGATAAACTACATGTGAAAAGCTTTGGATGTCAGGGGGATCCAATAACTAGTTCAGTAGTGAGCATGGACTCATTGAACACTTGAGCAGTAGAATTGACCAGCATTCAGCTTTCATGGAGGTGGTCTGGCAGTGTATGTGGATGGTGTGAAGGAAGAGAGCCATCAGCAGGGACACAGGCTGAGACATTTTCCACAGAGTCTTCTGTATTGCCTGGATTGCCCATAGCATGAAGGGTTGTTGAATTTTGTCAAAGGCCTTTTCTGCATCTATTGAGATAATCATGTGGTTTTTGTCTTTGGTTCTGTTTATATGCTGGATTACATTTATTGATTTGCGTGTGTTGAACCAGCCTTGCATCCCAGGGATGAAGCCCACTTGATCATGTCAGACAGGATCAGGGTTTGAACTAGGGAATCATGGCAGAAATGAAGAAAGGAGATAGGCGCAAGAAGTATCTCAAAGACAGAGTTTGTGTCACTTGACAATTGACTGAGTTTTCAAGTCTCAGAATAATGATAATGTAAGACTTAAAAGTTTAGTTTAATTTTACCTTACCTCTTTCCTAGGGAGATCTGACACAATTTAAACATACACACACAAATACGCACAGACACTTCTACCACAATTAATAACATGGAATTCAAAAGTAGAAGACATAATTGAGAGAAAAGAGGAAGGAAATTTCCCCACTATGTTTGTTTAACAACATTGCTATGTTGCTTCGAATACATTCAACATAGTAAGTCTAGGCTAGGAGTGGAGTAGGAGAAAATAGCGTTGAATTCAGCTGGAAGGATGGACAAAGGTTCATTGCACAGTCAGAGCCAGGATCCTGGTTCAGGAGCCATGGATATACAGATGATGGAATGAAGGGTGGGAACCAATGAGATCATTCAGGGAGAGAGAATAGTGACAGCAAGGGCTCAGGGACAGACCTTAGGGTAAAATATAGCTTTAACGGGTGGGGAAAGGAGTCAGCAGGGAAGAAAAGGTGCCCTAAGATGTCTAAAAAGTAGTAAGGAAACTTGGAAATATGAGCATTTCTGACACTCCTGGCTTATGGTAGATGTAACCTGTTTTGTTGTGGTCTTATCTCTCTCGATCATAGCCTAACACAAAACCAAACCTCTTCAGGCACTGCACTTAGACAGTCTTACACATTAAAATGTTTGCTTGTAATTTTTTTTTGTTTTGAATTTTGTGCCATCGAAAGGTAGCAAAACATTCTTTTGGGTTCATATCTAGAAGTGATCAAGTCTTCCACGTCCGTTCGAACAGTTACCACTTCAAACTGAGACATAGAAAGGTTTAGTAACTCTGGAAGAGTCTAAAAAGCCAGTGTGGAGATTCTAGCTTTAACAGCTCTTGCCTGGCAGAAGATATATTTTTTTACTCTGTTAGCTATTATGGATGTGATTTCACATTTGCCTCTAAAGTTTATAAGACATGGTTAACACATTCTAATTTGGAGGTTTTTAAAAATTTCCATTCCATTAGCTAAATATTTATGTATCATTTTATCCTATGAAAATGTTATTCTGCATTCCAAGGGACTTCTAATTGAATTTTTAAGTTTAAGGATTACTAATAATATCAAGACTATTAGTTTTTAGAATATAACTAGACCTGATGATAAATTCCAGGAAAAACAAAATAGTAAATCTCTAATTATAAATATTTGTCTTATAATTTTCTACTTAAGAGAAAATTTGTGGTCTGCTTTTAAAAAAATGCGGATTTAATTACTCTCAAACTTAATGAATCCCAATAATGAATAGTTATCTGAATACTTTCAATATGCCAAGATTCATTCTGTTTTACATATATTATTTAGTACATAACTATTATTTTTATTATTTTCTTAAGGAGGAAACTAAGACATAGAAATGCTCAGTAGTTTGTCAGATTGCCGAAATAAATGAGGCAGGATTTGAAACCAGGTAGGCTGATTACAGAGCCCTCTGCCTAAACTATCTCTCCATTTATGATTTGTCAGTGTTTATTTTTTCATAATTTTGTTTTCCCTATTTTTTTCTTGCAGGATTAGACTCCTGTGAGGAAATTTTAGGCATATTGGAATGAGTTCAGTAACACTTCCTCTTAATTTGTTCTGGCACATTTACAATTTGTTGTGTTTAACCAGTATGTTCAACATTTGACAACTCAGTGCTGTTTTCTTCCTTACCTTTACTCTTTATGGGGAAACAATTCAAACAACTTGAAGAACCTAAGAAATATTCTTAAATCTTAGAAAGTGAAAGAACATAAACTACTTTGAGAATCTGATGAAAGCTAAGTACCCATCCCTAGGAAGACTTCACTTACATAAAATTTTGCCGGTGATTTCAGAGGCTTCCTTTGTTTGTCAGGTCCCAGCTGCAGTTTCCTCGTAGAATAATGCACTGGTTTAAAAAAAAAAAAAAATCCCAGCTTTCCAAGTAAGAGCCAACCAATATTTCCCCATTTCATCTCTGGTGGCAACAAAGCACACCTGTCCCAAAGCCCTGTCCTCTTCACAATCCTGGAACTGTAACCTTCTCTTGGCTGCCTTGTGGCTTTAGCCATGACAGCCTTAGAAGTACATGCAACTTACCAAGTGCCTGTCGGACAGTTAGTCGGGATTCCCAGTGTTCTGGAAGCATCCATCTAGTGCATTTCCAGTCAGACAAACAGACTTCTTCATATCTGACTGGAGGGCTTGGTTTTTATGCTCCACAGAAACTGTACTTCTAAAGTTAAAGTGTAATGAGTCTGTTATCTCTTGTGATTCCAGAACTTCATGGGTACCTAGGGAACAGTTTATACAGGTTTCTCTGAGATACTTTATATTTGATTTAAATCACCCTTGGGAATTAAAATCCCTAAATCATCCCCGTGACTAAAGATAACTCAGGTCATGATGCTTTGGTGCCTGTTCTCAGGATGACCCCCACATTCAGAACCTTGGGTGTGATGCTAGGAGACAGCCATCCTCCCTTTTCCATGACAACTAGAGTGGGTGGCCTTAAAGTTGTGGCTGTAACTGTTTTATGGGGGGCTAGGTAAGATTATGCAAAGATTGTACGACTAGGATGCACATATAGGACATTTTTGCTTGCAAAGAAAAGATGATCTTGGTTAGCATATTTATCCCAAAAGATATTGTGAGAGAAAAGTAGTGTTCATTTCTCCTACTGTTGTGTATTTCCCATCAAATCAAATTAAGGAGTCAGAGACTGAATGTTCTAATGGTCCTGTAGACCTCCTCCCCTTTCTCGCTTTTCCATTTCTCTCTGGATTGAAACTGGGGCAATCCATGCCTCCTGGTGTGGCTAGGGTCAGTTTCTCAATGCAGCTGGCCTTTTTCTCATGGCCACTGGGGAAAAAAAAATTAGAACCTGGTTGTACGGCCCTTAAGGTACAAGGACACTGTCCACAACCTTGGCATTTAAGTCAAGGTAGAGCTGAAGTCAAGAGCATTCTCAAATTAGAAAGTCATTTTCTCTCCCTCAGCATTCCTGAAGTTCATTAATTCACACCAAAGAGGAGGAAACTGGAAAAAAAGGACAATATTAGGTCAGACCTGGAGGTTTGGTTTTAGTGGTCTTTGTCAACTTTGTCAGTTTAAGTAACTTGTGGAAGGTAAATCTGTGACTTTTCATTCTGGTGAGGGGGGAGAATATCTAGGCTATATCTGGTGGAGAGTGCAATGTAAGTTTGATTTGCGAATAGAAGAACTCCATGATTTTGCAAATGCTGTAGTTGCTCATTACCAGGTTACCTTAACAATAAGCCATAGGACATTTGTTTCCAGTCCCTAGGACTGTGCCTATCTTGGGTAGTGACCAAAGGGGCCGGAGTCAGGGACAGAGTCAGAGCCAGCTGAACTACTGCCATTTATGTCACATTTCATCACTATCATTTCACTGTCTAGTCCCAGTACAAATGGTAATGTACTTTTTAGCAAGAATTGGTTTTTCTGTGGAATTCTCATTGCATGATTAGCCAATTCTAGGAATTGAATATCTTGGGTGAAATCCAGCCAGGCCTTCTAAAGACTGGGTCTGCAGAAAGCAGATGACATTGCGGATTTTGTCTGGGTGAATGCCCAGAAGGGAGGAGATGAAGGGAGCAACTGACACCGTGTGTCTCACAGAGCTAAGGGAAGACTGACTTGAGCACTTTCGAACCAGCATTTAGACTGTGCCACCCTATTGCTCACAAATCTGAGAAAGAGAAATTCTAAGTCCAGGGGTGTTAGTCATTAGCGAGATTCTGAAGAGGAGGAAGGTGTTTTTAAGGATCTGCTTGGTCATGAGATTTAATTCTAGTTTTGGGGAAGGACTCATGTTAAAGGAAGGTATACATATGATTCATTCATTCAACTGGGGATACACTTTGAGAAAGAGCATTCTCTAGATTGTAAGAATCTTGGTAACATACGTTCTTTTTTTTGAATTCAACTTTTAAAAAATTTTTTTATTATATTATTATTATACTTTAGGTTTTAGGGTACATGTGCACAATGTGCAGGTTTGTTACATGTGTATCCATGTGCCATGTTGGTTTGCTGCACCCATTAACTCGTCATTTAGCATTAGGTATATCTCCTAATGCTGTCCCTCCCCCTCCCCCCACCCCACAACAGTCCCCGGAGTGTGATGTTCCCCTTCCTGTGTCCATAAGTTCTCATTGTTCAATTCCCACCTATGAGTGAGAACATGTGGTGTTTGGTTTTTTGTCCTTGCGATAGTTTACTGAGAATGATGATTTCCAGTTTCATCCATGTCCCTACAAAGGACATGAACTCATCATTTTTTATGGCTGCATAGTATTCCATGGTGTATATGTGCCACATTTTCTTAATCCAGTCTATCATTGTTGGACATTTGGGTTGGTTCCAAGTCTTTGCTATTGTGAATAGTGCCACAATAAACATATGTGTGCATGTGTCTTTATAGCAGCATGATTTATAGTCCTTTGGGTATATACCCAGTAATGGGATGGCTGGGTCAAATGGTATTTCTAGTTCGAGATCCCTGAGGAATCGCCACACTGACTTCCACAATGGTTGAACTAGTTTACAGTCCCACCAACAGTGTAAAAGTGTTCCTATTTCTCCACATCCTCTCCAGCACCTGTTGTTTCCTGACTTTTTAATGATGGCCATTCTAACTGGTGTGAGATGGTATCTCATTGTGGTTTTGATTTGCATTTCTCTGATGGCCAGTGATGATGAGCATTTCTTCATGTGTTTTTTGGCTGCATAAATGTCTTCTTTTGAGAAGTGTCTGTTCATGTCCTTTGTCCACTTTTTGATGGGGTTGTTTGTTTTTTCTTGTAAATTGGTAACATTCGTTCTTGAAGGTAATGACCAGTAAGTGCTAGGGACATAACTCAAAACAACTGATACGTTGTTCTACCACAGCCAGGAACTCATGTGGGCTTGATGATTCTTTCATAGCACCGTGGGTGGGTGGGCGCTCTGAATTATCCTGTGTGCACTGGAGTAGCTGATGTGCTGCTGCATTTGGTTTGAGGCTTAGATTTCTCTTGATGAAATGTTTCCCTATTAATACAGTATAGAGTCGGTTAAGCTCCGAGGAATGTCCACCTATAATTCTGTCTTACTCTGAGCAAAATTTAAACAGGGCCAGAAGAAGTGCTGGTACTATACTGGAGTGGGAAATTTCAACCTTCAGAGTAAAGGAAGGCTTTTTTACTCCTGCATTTACCTTCTTTGTATTTAATTTAAATCCGCTGGAAGAAGTGCTGATACTATCCTGGAGTGGGAAATTTCAACCTTCAGGGTAAAGGAAGGCTTTTTCACTCCCACATTTACTTTCTTTGTATTTGTGAGCCATGTGTATGTTGTGACGTCCCATAAAACAGCTTCGTTTTCTGGCCCAGGAAAGTCTCTGCTCTTTACGACCTGAGAAAAGACGATCTGGGCTGTGATTACATTATGCCTATCACAGTTCGAATGCCCAATTGTTTGCATCCATCAGATTTATTTGAATGACACAAACATATCAACCTATAGGACTTATTCAATAACATGTGCTATAACAGAAAAATATTTTTCCAGAAAATGATTCACATAGTACTTTAAAATTTTTTTAATAGTACAATTAACTTGTGTTGTTTCCCTTCAGAGAGGAAAGTCCATGGGTGAGACTAACTCAGAATTTTTACTGCATAAGCTCAAAATAAACAGGTGTTGTGTGATGAGAGAAATGAATGTCTTCTGTATTCCCCACCCACATGCCCCACAGAGTATGTAAGGGAAAAAAGAAATGGCATGAAGAAAATTTTTACTCGAGAAAAAAAAAACAGACAACCACTCAGCAAAGTTTTAAAATATGGACTGTTTCTTTTGTTTCATACAGAACATTTTGGTTTTTTACATTTGATATTTTTGAAATTCAAATGATTATCTCAGTTTCCAAGACCAGATGACACCAAACAGACTGGGCTTCAGTTTCAGCTTAATTAGCAGCAGAGGCTTTAATGTGCTTCCCTTTGATGCACATTCAATAGTCTTTTTATTGGGACCGTCTCTGGGAAATTCCTTCCCTCAGAATGCCTTGAAGTATATGAAGGGGGTTCAGCATGATTATGGCTGTGGTTACCTGGTTTAATTTAGGACAAGACTTGAGCCAGTTTGTTTTGTAATCTCAGAGAATAAGGTTGGATAGACTCAGGATTGAGAGGTGGAAGACGTGGCTGCAAAAAGCTTCAGAGGGGAGAATCCTTGGGACTAAAGCCAGGATGGATACCTGAAGGATGAAGATGGTCCTCATAGCACTGGTGATCTATAAGGCAACACCAGTTAAAAAAAAATCTGTCAAT
This sequence comes from Hylobates moloch, assembly GCF_009828535.3. Classification (NCBI taxonomy): domain Eukaryota; kingdom Metazoa; phylum Chordata; class Mammalia; order Primates; family Hylobatidae; genus Hylobates; species Hylobates moloch. Next base: position 40,011,139 of record NW_026652286.1, read on the forward strand.
CTTTTGAGCAAAACCCTAACAGGTAAGAGTTAGAGTCTGAGGGGCTGTGTAAGACTAGAGACAGACGATAGTCCAGTCAGCATGCAGAAGCAGAGAGACTGCCATTGTGAGTGTTCTTGAACTCAAGTGAGGCTGGGCCAGCAGGTCACTCTGAACTTCCACAGTCACTGTGACGATGTAGCCCACAGAGTCTTCTGTATTGCCTGGATTGCCCATAGGATTCTCTGGCCACGAAATGGTGATCCTTGGTGAGTGGGGCATATAAGAAATAAATCTGGATAAAGGTGCCCATCATGACGTTGGTTGCTCTCTGTAAAATGAGACTGTGCAGTATACTGTGGAAATGGCAGCAGCCCATATGCACCGAAATGTGCATGGGACAACAGAAATTCCAACCAAATTGGGGTGTCAGGATTGGCTCCTGCTTCCATACGAGGATGAGGACATTCAATATTAAGAAAGATGTGGAGAGAGACCTTTGATGCTCTTGATTTTTGGGGAACACATGGAGGCACTTTGGTCTGGTATACTGAATCTCTGCAGTCATTTTGTTCCTTGAATTTTTTCTTCTGGGGAAAAAATGAAATATTCACAGGCATTGAGGAAGACAATGAATAATCAGTGGGATTGAGATTAGATGTGAATAGCTCTCCCTCAGCACATTTCCATGTTGGTTCTGCAAACATAACTCCAAAGTTGTATTTCATTCATGCCTACAAAGAACATTGAACACGTTTTTTAAAAAATTGACATTTGCTCCTGTGAATCTCACCCCAAGCCATTTAAAAATCTTTTTCTCTTATCCCTTCCTCAATTTATACCACTGTAGGCCTGCATTCTGATAATATTCCATCTGACATCTGAGCCTGATTTTAGCCATTAATTTCTTTTTTTATATGTGTATTTTGCTTAATTTTATTTTTTATGTATCAATTTATTTTTTTTCAACTTTTAGATTTAGGGGGGACATGTGCAGGTTTGTTACCTGGGAATGAAAATATCCAAGTAAAAGGGTAATCTAGAAAAATGTTCAATGGAAGTAATTTTGATGATACATCATGGCTTGATATTTTTATTTAAGGATATATTAATATGCCACTGGCATGGGGCACTATGGACTTCATATAATTTACAGCAGGAAGATAAGACAAATGTATGACAAGATTATAAGATGCTGTTATTTGACTGGTATTCTAGGTGTGTCATCTTCCCACACAGACAGATGTCCAAAGAGCTGACAGAACATTCATTGCTACACTACACCCTCATATCCTTTTCTTTCCTGCTCTTTTAAATATGACATTAAGTGAAAATGTCCTTTATTGACCAGTCGAATACCTAGAACTATAGCATTAATTAACTAATTCATGCTTCAAAGCTATTGTTACCTACTAGGGTGTCCATAATTATTTCTAGCCATTCTATTTTCAGAATTATTTAAACTTATTCACAAGTGCATGTAGTTGAATAAGAAGACCTATTTCCTTTAGTCTAGGTACTTACTTTATGCCTAATTTGAAATTTTAAATTCTTTCTTCTCACATTTTATATTGTTTTGCTTTTTAAATTGCATATTATTAATCTTTGAATGCTCTTCCCCCAAGTATTTAATTTGCAAGTGTACACAGTCAAAACAATTTGTATGTAACTTGGAAAAAATGGCAATACGCATCTCCTTAATTTTTATTGAACTTAAGAAAAGCAATCTGATAAAACGACATGAAGATGAAGATAATTTCTTTAGCATTTTCCTATAAAACAATATAGTAAAAGATTTTGATATCTTTTTGGCCAGGAGTTATTTCTACAAAGGCAATTTTTAATGCAAGGTTAAAAATGCCTTCTTTAGTCTCATTCTTACTCTTCTTAGTTTTACTATTTATGTCAGATTCTGTTTGCTTGAAACCTGGATCCCCACCATTCATAGAATCTTTCAGAACTCTCACTTGGTTAACATGCATGCATTTGCACAGATTAATCTAAGAGATTATTTTCAAGCCTGTTATTGGTTTCTGAATGAAACTTGACCAGATGGTCGCTGTCAATGGTGGGGCAAACTATAGATTCAGACAGTACTCACCAGTCATCCACAAAGTAGTTAGTAGAGCTTTTAGAAATTTTATTTAAAAATGCCAGTTTTATTCCATTTTGGAGAGCCAGGTAGTTTCAGGCCCCAAAGGGGGAAGTGGTGTATTTCTTAGTATTTGTAATTGCTATTTGAATACACATACACACACACACACACACACACACACACACACACATACACATACATATGAATGAGAATTAATGACATCCACTGTTGCTCTAATGCCCCATTATCTGGGGATGTGCTATGATTTACAGATGTATTGGCTTGAGATGCTAGGGAAGCAGGGGTTGGCAGAGACGTTGTCTCACCTGTGAGTCCTCTGGGGCTTTGTCTTCAATTCTGCATCTCATCTTCAGTTCCAAACACAGGAGATGTGAATCCTTGGACCAATCTTTAGACTCCATGGGTCTCTAAAATTTACTATGAGCAGAGGTTGCCCTGTTCCCTGAAGAGTCATTAAACTGTGAGCCAACTAATCCAAACCCAAAGTCTAATTTCAGGTAAACAACTTTCAGATCAAAGGGATGTAATTGTACTAATGAGCTGTAAAATATATTTGCTTATGATTGCAATAAATCAGGCCTGGCTTCAGATCAGAGCCAGCATGATAGTAGGACTGAATAATAGTGATAATAAAAATCAGATTATTTACCTCATTTTCCTGAAGAAATCAATATTCCTTTGATTTGCCATATTGGCTGGGATGAGTAGATCCAGGGGCCTCCACGTGAACCTTCCAATATAATAGCTCTATTCCCTGGATCCAGGAGCCAATATCGGGGTAATTTTGGCAGTTGATGACCAAATCTATTCCAATTCTAAATCTGGTTGATATTGGGCTCACAATAAGGTGAAATTAGGTCAAAATTCCACTTATATTCTGATTCTTATAAGCTTCCTCTATGATTGGCAGACTGGACAAGAGCAGACTTGTGGACCTCCAAAAATTAGTGCAGCTCAAAGTCATGTGTAATAACTCCTGAAAGTCCGGATATTTCCCTTTCTCATTAATAATTACCTTTAAATAGCCTCAAAATCATTTGGAATGGATGAAGAATGAAAGTATATATGTGTATCCGAATATGTATGTGATGTTACTGCAAGGTTTTTTCTCAATTTACAAAATATTTCTTTAAGATACTCTAGATCTCTGAATTGATTCAGGTCTGAGAATTGCGTGAGGAGCTTTCACTACATTTCATGGTATTTCAAATCAGTTTCCTTTCTTGCTCTCTGTCCCTAGAATGTATTGAATCATACATATCAAGTAGCACCTTACTGGGTTGTCCAGCAATGATTTTAAGGACATTATATTTAATTAGCCACCTCTAAAGTTCCCTATAGGTCAGACATTTTTGGATACTGTTATGATTGCCCTATCGACCTTGGTGTTATACTTTTAGCACACATATGACCTCTGTCACTTTAGGGTTTTGATATCATTATTGAAATTGATCTCATTTAGATTTGCTGTTCATCTCTTACATCTCAGAGCTACATAAAATAGCGATTTCAGTACTTCTTTATAATAGTTATGCTTCTTTACCAATGAGTTCAATGTCATGGAGTAGAAGATGCTCCTGAGATCTTCTTGGAAGATGCATACTTGGGCTACATACATGGAATGCACATGTTAAAACCAGCTCAACATACCACATCTTCCCAAACTTTCAACTGTCTCTTTTGATAACACCAAGGAATTTGTTCTGGCCTTCACTTTACTCAGGCAACTGTTTAGTATAGGTTTTAGTCAACCAACTAAATAAGCAATTAGAACCATGCACATTATGTTCTAGCTAGCTGCTGTGGATGGAATGTATGCATCCCCCCAAAGTTCGTATGTCAAAAAATCTAATTGCCAATATGATGTATTAACATGTGGGTTCCTTGGGAGGTGATTATATCATGAAGGTGGAGCCCTAATGAATATGTTAGTGCTCTTATGAAAAAGGCCCCAGAGAGCTTCTGTCAACTTTTATTTAGATTCAGGGGAGACATGTGCAGATTTGCTACATGGGTATATTGTTTGATTTTGAGGTTTGGGGTACACATGATTCCATCACCCAAGTAGTGAGTATAGTAAGGAATAGGTAGTTTTTCAGCTTTTTCTCCACTCTCTGTCCTCCTCCTTAGTAGTCCTCAGTGTCCATTGCTCCCATCTTGATGTCCATGTGTACCCAATGCTTAGCTACCACTTATAAGTGAGAACATGTGATATTTGGTTTTCTGTTCCTGTGTTAATTTGCTTAGGATAATGGCTTCCAGCTGCACCCATGTTGCTGCAAAGGATGTGATTTTATTTTATTTACTTATTTTTTATTTTTAAAGTAATATTAATCTCTTTATTTGGGGTACTAGTGTCTTTTTTATTATTATACTTTAAGTTCTAGGGTACATGTGTACAATGTGCAGGTTTGTTACATAGGTATACATGTGCCATGTTGGTTTGCTGTTCCCATCAACTCATCATTTACATTAGGTATTTCTCCTAATGCTATCCCTCCCCGAGCCCCCCACCCTACGACAGGCCCCAGTGTGTGATGTTCCCTGCCCTGTGTCCAAGTGTACTCATTGTTCAATTCCCACCTATGAGTGAGAACATGCAGTGTTTGGTTTTCTGTCCTTGTGATAGTTTGCTGAGAATGATGGTTTCCAGCTTCATCCATGTCCCTGCAAAGGAAATGAACTCATCCTTTTTTATGGCTGCATAGTATTCCATGGTGTATATGTGCCACATTTTCTTAATCCAGTCTATCACTGATGGACATTTGGGTTGGTTCCAAGCCTTTGCTATTGTGAATAGTGCCACAATAAACATATGTGTCTTTATAGTAGCATGATTTATAATCCTTTGGGTATATACTCAGTAATGGGATGGCTGGGTCAAATGGTATTTCTAGTTCTAGATCCTTGAGGAATTGCCACACTGTCTTCCACATGGTTGAACTAATTTACACTCCCACCAACAGTGTAAAAGCGTTCCTATTTCTCCACATCCTCTCCAGCACTTGTTATTTCCTGACTTTTTAATGACCACCATTCTAACTGGTGTGAGATGGTATCTCATTGTGGTTTTGATTTTCGTTTCTCTGATGACCAGTGATGATGAGCATTTTTTCATGTGTCTGTTGGCTGCATAAATGCCTTCTTTTGAGAAGTGTCTGGTCATATCCTTTGCCCACTTTTTGATGGGATTTTTTTTTCTTGTAAATTTAAGTTCTTTGTAGATTCTGGATATTAGTCAGATGGGTAGATTGCAAAAATTTTCTCCCATTCTGTAGGTTGCCTGTTCACTCTGATGGTAGTTTCTTTTTCTGTGTAGAAGCTCTTTAGTTTAATTAGATCCCATTTGTCTATTTTGGTTTTTGTTGCCATTACTTTTGGTGTTTTAGTCATGATGTCCTTGCCCATGCCTATGTCCTGAATGGTATTGCCTAGGTTTTCTTCTAGGGTTTTTATGGTTTTAGGTCTAACATTTAAGTCTTTAATCCATCTCAAATTAATGTGATTTTATTTTTTTAATGGCTGTGTAACAGTCCATGGTGTATATGTACTATATTTTCTTTATCCAGTTAGTTCTGTGTCTTTGCTGAGTTGGTTCTGTGTCTTTGCTGTTGTGAATAGTGCAGTGATGAACATATGAGTACATGTGTATTTTTGGTAGAATGGTTTCTTTTCCTTTGGGTATATATATATATATATCCAGTAATGGGATTGCTGGGTAAAATGATAGTTCTAAGTTCTTTGAGAAATTTCCAAACTACTTTCTACAGGGGCTGAACTAATTTATATTCCTATCAACAGTGTGTAAGTATTACCTTTTCTCTATAGCCTAACCAGCATTTGATATTTTTAAAACTTTTAAATAGTAGCCATTCTTACTGATGTGAGATGGTATCTCATACTATAAGGCTACAGTAACCAAAACCCATGGTACTGGTACAAAAATAGACACATTGACCAATGGAACAAAATAGAGAACTCAGAAGTAAATAACAATGGGGAAAGGACAGACTATTTAATCAATGGTGCTGGGAAAACTGGGTAACAATATGCAGAAGAATCAACCTCAATCCCTACCTCTTACCACATACAAAAATTAACTTAAGGTAGAGTAAAGACTTAAGTGTAAGAACTCAAACTATAACAATCCTACAAGAAAACCTACAAAATATTCTTCTGGCTTTTGGCCTAGGTGAAGAATTTATGACTAGGACCTCAAAAGCAAATGCAGCACACCCCAGAATTGACAACTGGGACCTAATTAAACAAAAGAGCTCCTGCACAGCCAAATAAACTATCAGGAAGGTAAATAGACAACCTACAGAATGGGAGAAATATTTGCGAGCTATGTATCTGATAAAGGACTAATATCCAGAGTCTATAAGGAATTAAAAAAAATCACGAAACAAAAAGCAAATACCTCCATTAGAAAGTTGGAAAAGGACATGAACAGACAGTTCTCAAAAGAAGACATAAGTTGTCAGCAAACATATGAAAAAGTGCTCAACATCACTATCCATTAGAGAAATGCAAATCAAAACCACAATGAGATATTATCTGACACTAGTCAAAATGGCTATTATAAAAATATTTTTAAAAAGCAGATGTTAGCAAGGTCGCAGAGAGAAAGGAATGCTTATACACTATTGGTGGGAATGTAAATTAATTAATTCAGCTCCAGTGGAATCCAGTTTGGAGACTTCTTAAAGCACTAAAGATAGAATTACCATTTGACCCAGCAATCCCATTACTGGGTACACACTCAAGGGAAAATAAATCATTCTACCAAAAAGATACATGCAGTCTTATGTTTGTTGCAGCACTATTCACAATAGCAAAGACATGGAATCAATCCCTATGTGCCCATCAACAGTGGATTAGATAAAGAAAATCTGGTATGTATACACCATGGAATACTATGCAGCCATAAAAGAATGAAATCATGTTCTTTGCAGCAAGAAGGATGGAGATGGAGGCCATTATCCTAGGTGAATTAATGAAGAAACAGAAAACCAAATAACACATATTCATGTATAATAGGAGCTAAATATTGGGTACACATGCACATAGACAGAAACAACAGACACTGGGGACTCCAAATTGAAGGAGGGAGGGGGACAAGGGTTGAAAAACTACCTATTGTTTACCATTTTCACTATTTGAGTGATAGGTTCAATAGAAGCTCAAACTTCAGCATCACTCAATATATCCATTTACAAATTTGTACATGTAACCCCTGAATGTAAAAAAATTGTACATAAATTGTACATAAATGTAAAACAAAATTGTCCAACTCCATTGAAAAAAAACTGCTCTGACAATGTTTTTCAGATAAAAAAGCAATCATTTGTGATGATAAAATGGTTAACCCAGCAAGAAGACACAATTTATCTTTGTATACATCTAATAACATGGCTCTGAAATATATAAAGCAAAAACTAACAAAACTGTAAGGAGACATAGATAAATCTATCATCTTAAATCTTCCATTTTAGTGGAGGATATTTAAAGATACCTCTACAATCTAAATGTACATAATCAGTACAATAGAAAAATACATAATGTTATGCAATGGACTACTATATAACAGTGAAAGTGAATATAACTATATGCACAAAGTGGATGAATCTCACAAACAATGTTAAATAAGTCAAAAGCAAAAAAAATGTATGATTCTAGCTACATAAAGTTTAAAAGCAGGCAAAGCTAGGGCATTCAGCGATAAACGTTTACATAGTAAAACCATAGAAAATAAAGCAAGGCTGCAATTTCTATTTTTCTTTGTTGCTCCGTAATGTAATTTTTTCGGGACCTGTTTGTTTGATTCTCAAAACCTATTTACCCCTTTCTCTACTGTTTTTCCAAATGCCAAAGCACCGCTGGAGAACCAAAAATTATAAAAGAATCCCTGAAAAATGAAAGCAGGAGAAAATTTCTTGAGAAGAAAATTCAGCCAAAATGTATCTGTAAGAGGATTTCTGCAAGGTGGTAGCTTTGGGAAACAGGATGGAGTGCCTAAAATGTGGTTGGTGCAGTGGTTTGTGCTCTAATAGAAGCAGTGACAGGATACAGACATTCTTTCTGTTCCTGCTAGTGCAAAGCAGTGAGCAACAGAGGCATCTGTTACACCTGGAGCAGTGAGTGGCTCAGAATCCTAGAATCAGAACAGTTTCATTAACTCCCACAAAACTATGTCAGCACCCTCCCCGCAAGAAAACCCCACACTGTTAACCAGCTGATTTTACTAAAATTTTGAGGCACAGTTAGTGTTTCTCTTTTAACAATTAGTTACGAGAATAGAGAAAGAGACAAAGTTTGCTAATCATTTCATGAGGCAATGTGTAACCTCAATATTCAACCCACAAAGTGGTCAATAAGCATATGAAAAGCTACATTAACTTGGGAGGAACCAGAGAAGTGACGTACCATTTTACATCTAAGATGGATGCTCTGGTATGCTGTCCACAGCATTCTGGGATTGAACCATTTTCCCTATTGCTCTTCTGGCGATTGTCTTTGGGTGAAGTAGGTCATTCCCCCTTGCTCCAATTTGAGGCTAGTCGATGCACTGGCATAAAGGCCCTGACACGTTGCTTAAATTGGAAACCACTTGCAGGGCCATCCCAGTGACTATTTCCTGTGGGATCTGCTGAAGCTGTTGCTGTGATTGCACTGTAGGCCAGCTCCTCTCTCTACCTAATTCTGCTTCAGTGTTTACAGGAGTGAATGCTGAGAACACTTCCTAATAAATTTCTTATACACAAATCTCTATCTCAGACTGCTTCTCAGCTATAACAAAATACTGTAGACTGGATAGATTAACCTATTAATCTGTTATTATTCACAGTTCACAGTTCTGGAGACTGTGAAGTCCAAAGTCATGATACTAGCAGATTTGGTGTCTCAGGAAGGCTCACTTCCTGGCTTGTAGGCAGCCACCTTCTTACTATGTCCTCCTAGGGCTTTTCTTTGGTGCAAGCTTGAGAGAGAGAGAGAGAGAGAAATATATACATAGAGAGAGATCAGCTTCCTTCTTATAAGGGCGCTAATACCATCACATCACCAGATTCCATCACATCACGAAATTCCATCACATTGGGGGTCAAAGCTTCAACTTGTGATTTTTTGAAGGGGCACATTCAGCTCATAACAGGTGGTAAAAAAGTATAATATAAAATTGGAGTTTGGAGCTGGATCACCCACCAGTTGGCTGGAAATGAGGACTCCATCACTGGTGGTAAATAGAGTTTGAGCAGCCCTTAGTGGTATAATTATTAACACTTTCTCCGGTGATAAATAGGGATGGCATACTGGTAGAAAATAATGCACTGGCAGATTAAATGTATTAAGTATTTGAGACATAAAAGGGAAAGTAATTATAAGGGCAATGGAATTGGATGTCTGTTGTAGAGACAGTAGAGGGTTTTGAGAAAGACTTTGAAAGGCTGAAGTTGATTAATTACCAACTAAAAGTTAAATTTGAGAGCCACAGTCCCGTCCCTCGTTATAGCATTTGGAGACTAGCATCTCCTGTAGCCTGTGACATAAAAGGCTAGGAATCATGCTTAAGACTTGATTATGAGAGTAGTAGATCTTACGTTAGAATTTTAAGCCACTGCAGCTTGACTAGTAAGTTCAAGATCTTAATTAGGAAAGAATGAGACACGGAGTCATGGAATAGGGGTATCTGTGTTGATGTATTTAAAAATCTTGAATCACTAGATTCTTCTAAACCCTCTGGATTCTTCCCCGTTAAATGTTTGTGTTCCACCCTTAGATAAAGATAAAACAGAGGACGCTATCTTGCAAAACAACATATGTTCTCCTTAAGCTCTGTCCCTACCTTTTCTTAACCACTTGATTATAACTAAAGGTAAATCATAACATAACCTAACGGGGAAAAGGCTGAGCCTGCTATGGGAGCTGTAGGACCTAGTCAACATGTAGAATCAGTAGCTGAAAGAGTACATGCTGAATCAAAAGGTCAGACATCAAATTGGATAAGAGATAATTTATCAGTGTTGGAGCCCTCTCCCTTACTATAGGATTTAATATCTTGGTAAAGATCACAGCATATGATGCAAAGAAGCTGCTAGGATGGCTTTTAGAAACTTGCAGAAATTGGTGACTCACACTAAGTAGAAATGTCAAAACTGCTGTGGAAGACAGTAGAAGGAGGGATAGAAAAGCTTAGAGAAGAGCACTTGCTAGAATAAATACGTGAAAATGAAAAGTCTACCAGATAACTAGGCTCCATATAAGGTCTCAGAGGACATTCTGTTTGCCAAACAAAAGGAATATGCTGGTGAGAAGGACACCAATGTCACTGAGAAGCTCAGTGGTGGCTATCTGTAGGACAGGGCTGATTGTAAATGATGTCATTACAGAAGTGAACCTTTGATAGAAATGGAGATGATATGATATCAGAATAAAAGTAAATGATGTTTCTGAGATAAGACAAATGGATAGACAACAACAACATGCTCAATCTACACAAAAGAAATCAAGGATAGAGATTAGGGGGGTGATTATAGCTGCTCAAACAAAAATATGTGATCTCTTGCCCAGTTTCCACACCTGAACCAGTTTTCAGACTCAGAGCCCTCTGACTGAAGAAGAGGCCAGGCCCTATGAACAAGGACCCTGTAAGTGCAGTTATATATATATTTTTGCCTTTGACCAGTGGAGCTATATATATATGTATACATATAGCCTTTCCTCAAAGAGAACCATGGTCATTACTGGAGTAACTAAATCTTGGGAAACAGAAATATCCAAACTTATCAAGGCTTATAACATGTGAAATTTGAATTGACATTGACACCTATGACCTAAAGCTTCATCGTGGCCACTTTCAGGGTATAGGAGGGCCAGATAATAAATGGGATCCAGGGCCTGTGTATGGCTCCCAGTGGGTCCATGCATTCATGGACCCATCCAGTGCCATTTCTTTGTTCTCAAAAGGTATATGGAATGAACAAAATGGTAGAATAGTAGTAATGGGCAGAATATCCACATTGATTTATTAGCTTTAAGAGCCATCATAGTAGTGAAGCCTGAGTGGGAGCCTCTGAAACTGCCCATCTCATGGCCAAATTACTAAAAAATAAAAATCCAATCTCAAAGGGAAATGGCAGATATCAGTGCCATCTTTAAGAACCTAATGATACTAGGGTGATGGTATCATTAGGTTCTTAAAGGTTTCGTTTAATTCAGCAGTGTAGTTCCTACAAAAACCAGACAGATCCTATAAATTTAATAAAGCATTAACCCCAAATGTAGCTGCTGTGCTACATGTGTGATATCTTTGCTTAAAGAGATTATTACAGCCTCAAATACACGGTATGGGGCAATTGATCTGGCAAATACCTTCTTTTCCATTCCTTATCAGAAAGAATGATTGTGGAAATATATATATATATATATATATTTTATATATATTTTACATTTTATATATATATTATATATATATAAAATTTTGCTAAATTATTATTGATCACCTTCTTAAGGTAAAGAAAGAGGGCTTATATCTTCTCAACTACCTATGAGGCAAAAAAAATGGAGCAAAAGACCCATCCATGACAGAAAAATGGAAAAGACAATTCAGTAGGTTGGTTTGAACTTGGAAGAGGAAGATTGAAAATAAATTCCTCTCAAAAGATATTACCAGGAAAAATTATAATGGAATAAAGAAAGCATAACATAAGACAGTACAAAATAGATTTTAAGGTAAAAATTGTTAAAAGGGACAAAAAAGGATGTTTCATATTAATATTTTATCCCAAGGTACAGTTGACTAAGAAGTGGTGAGGGAGGCTGGGCACTGTGGCTCACGCCTGTAATCCCAGCACTTTGGGAGGCCGAGGCGGGCGGATCATGAGGTCAGGAGTTTGAGACCAGCCTGGCCAACATGGTGAAACCCTGTCTCTACTAAAAACACAAAAATTAGCTGGGTGTGGTGATGGGCACCTGTAATCCTAGCTACTCGGGAGGCTGAGGCAGGAGAATCGTTTGAACCCGGGAGGTGGAAGTTGCGGTGAGCCGAGATCGCGCCATTGTACTCCGGCCTGAGCGACAGGGCAAGACTCCGTCTCAAAAAACAAAAGGAAAAAAAAGGGGTGAGGGAGTTATAAATATAGGCTTCAGAACCAGACTACAGCGCCAACATTCAAATCCCAGTCTCAGCATTTTCTGTGTGATTTCAGGTAGATTTTTTTTAACTTCCCTGTGTTCATTTTACTTTGAGGACCATAGAGTCTTTTCGATATACCTTAAGCAAACACACATACACATATTATATGTATATAGATATAGATTTAGATATATATGATCTGTCATGGGAAGGCTTGGGCTTCTGAGTGAATTTAGAATGCCATTACAGAAAGCTAACTTATAAAAAAATTCCTGTTTATTTCTTCCATAGCACTTATAATTGGTCATTATCTTATTATGCATTTGTTTATAGTTTACTGTCTGCCTTACCTACTAAAATATAAGCTCCATGAGGGCAGGAACCTTGTCTGCCTAGTTCATTATTTTATCCTGAGTGCCTAGAAGAGAGTTTGAAACACGTTAATGTTCAATAAATATCTGCCAGATGAATGAATGAATGAATGAATAATTAAAATACTTTGTGTCCAAGTAAGGTATTACTTAAAGAATTTGGGTTACAATCACAGAAAGTGACAATACATGTTTCAGGATCCTCCCAGTCTTCCCTCTGAAATACTCGTGAAAATGGATGCACATATCTCATTAGCTCTGTGAATAGTAAGATTGGTCAATGATCTTGACTCCAGAATGAATTTCTACTAACCAGCTCATCTAAACACCTAGACAGAACAGACGAGACTCTGCACACAGTAATATTTCATCCATGCATTTGGAAATGATAAGAGCAGTGGATCACAAAGTTGCCTGGATATCAAAATCACCTGAGGAGTCTTTATAAATCCCAGTGTATAGGCCATACCCTATACCAATTAAAACAATCTTTGGGAAAGTGTTCAGGCAGTATTTTAATTTTTCCATGTTATTCTGATATTCAGCCAAGATTGAGAACACCGAGGTAGTGATTTTTTTTTTTTTTGTATTTTTAGTAGAGACCAGGTTTCACCGTGTTAGCCAAGATGGTCTTGATCCCCTGACCTCGTGATCCGCCCGCCTTGGCCTCCCAAAGTGCTGGGATTACAGGCGTGAGCCACCGGGTAGTGATTCTTAAACTTTGGTGTGCATCAGAATCACATGGAGGGTTTACTAAAACACCAGGAATATTCCTTTCAAAAAGGAGTAAAACATAGAGGAGCTCCAGACTATGCACAAGGATATAAGTAGGGAGAGAAGCCAGGCTAGTTTATTCCTGTTTCTATTCCAATACCTCTCCCAAAGGAAGAGGCGGCAGTGATTGAGGTGTCTGTCTCCAAGCAGAAACAGTGCTTTGAGCAGAGTCAAGGCATGGCAGTAAAGCCCAGAAGACAGGTAGCTGAGGTACCTTTCCTAGCTGTTCATCTTACCTATTTCCCTGCCTAACTGAACAGGGAGCAGTACCACTGTCTTTGCACCTTTCCCATGTAAGAATCAGTGGGCAGTTCAGCAGAAAATCCCCATTATAAAAATGCACTTATAGTAACCCGCCCCCCAAATCTTTTAGGATTACTAGAATCACAAAATAAGAGAGACAAATTCAAAAGACAACAGCAAAATAAAAACAAAAACCAGAAGGAAAGAAAAGAAAAAAGGCAACAGAACATAAATCCAAGTAAAGAGAGTTTGTAAAGCTATCATGATAAAATTCACATTAAAATAAATATAATCTTTTTAATGATTCAGGAGAAAGTGCTATATAAAAATAAGAAAATATTATGAAACATTAATAATTTATAAAAACATATTAGAGGCTTTGGAAATGTAAGAGTATATCATGGGCTTGTTTCAGAAGATGAACATATAGGGACATTTTATCTTTTTAATGTCCACATAGTAATCCATAGGATGAAGGTGCCATAATTTTTTCAACAATTCTTTTGTTGATGCACACTAGACACTGCAATTTTTCTGCTGTTTAAGCAATCATGTAATGAACATCTTTTTGTATATGTATTTTTTCAGGTTATTATTACCTCTAGGATTAATTCCTCAAAGTGAAATTTTGGAGTACAGCACTTGAAATTTTAAATAAAATTTGCCAGGATATTTTCCAAAAGTTTTCAGAAAATTCATATATTTTTCAAAATGTATAAAAGTACCTTTTCCCCCTGTAATTTGCTAGTACCAGATACAAACAATCATTTGAATGTTGGCTTACTGTGATCTAACCTCACTGGCTTATTCTTCTCATGGATTTTGCATTACTTAAATTTAAAGGGAGTAAAAGCTCCTTGAAAAGCTTTCCCCCAAACCTTTACATGGTTTGCTTCCTTATTTCATTCATATATATGATTTATTGTTATCTCCCAACACTAGAATACTAGAATGTAAGTTCTATGAGGTCAGTGATTTTTTTTCTGACTTCTTTATCACTACATCCCAAGGAAGCTTGGGATATAGTAGTGTTCATTACATATTTTGGAATGAATGAATATGTGAATTAATGTGACAAATACCCTGGGACCTCTGGAGGGAGTGATTATTTGTTATCATGTGTATTAGTTTCCTGTGGCTATTGTAACAAATTACTATGGATTTGGCAGCTTAAAATAACAGGAACTTATTATTTCACAGTTCTGGAGGCCAGAAGTCTAAAATAAGTATCACTGGGCAAAAATCAAGGTGGCAGCAGAGCCATACTCCCTCTGGAGGCTCCAAGGTGGAATCCATTTCCTATGTCTTCCAGCTTCTGCTGGCTTCTGGCATTCCTTTGCTGTGGCTATACCACTCCAATCTCTTTCTCTTTGGTCACATTGCCTTCTCCTTCTCTGTTTGTGTCATATTCTCCCTCTGTCTCTCTCTTATAATGATACTTGTGATTGCTTTTAGGGCCCACCCAGACAATCTAGGATAATCACTCCATTTTAAGATTCTTAATAACATATGCAAAGACCATTTTTAAAGTAAGGTAACATTTATAGATTCCATAGATTGGGGCCTGGTATCTTTGGGGGCCATTATTCAGTCTGCTACAGTCTTCTCTCTGGCCCCCAATGATTTATGTTCATTCCACAGGTAAAATATGTTCATCCCACCTCCAAATCCTCAAAAGCCTCAACCCAGTATGGCATCAACTAAAGCCCAAAATATCATCTAAATATTATCAGCTTGAAAGTCCCAAATCTCATTATCTAAATTACCTAAATCAGATATAGGTAGGATACTGTGTATGATCCATCCTGGGGCAAAATTTCTCTCCATCTGTGGACCTGTGAAACAAGAAGACAAGATATCTGTTCCCCGAATATAATGATGATACAGGCATCATGATGTAACAGTCATAGACATTTCCATTCTAAAAGGGGGAAAGTGGAAGGAGGGAAAAGGTCATCAGACCCAAGCAATTCTGAAGTTCAGCAGGGCAAACACGGCATTTCAAGGCCTACGAAAAACACTTAGTGACTCAATGCTCCGTGCTCTGGGTCTGAGACTAATATTTTCTGTGTGCACTGCTCCAGCCTCTGCACTATGGCTCTAAATCCTAGACCCAAGCCTCCAGCTTTTGGGCCAAAGGCTTTGTTCTTGAAGTTATCCTTTCTTTTTCTTGATAGGTAGCACATATTTGTAGCTGATTAGTTTTATCAGCCTTTTCCTGCTTGTAGAATTTTATGAGTCTTACAGCCTTCTTTCATTTTGTTCTGTCTCTGTCCCTTTAGCACAAGCTGGTGGTGTTTCTGAAACTATATCATTTTTGAAAACCTTCTGGTTCTCCCATGTATGTTATGACTATTCACATCATTAGACAAGAGGGTCCTTCACCTTTAAGTAATTTGTTCTCACATTTTAATACATTGAGTAAACAACAACAATAAGCTGTACCTTCAACACTTTGTAAATCTGCTTATCTAAACATCCAAGTTCATCACTTACAAGTTCTGCTTTCCACATAACTGTAGGTCAAAATTAAGCTAGACTTTCTGTCACTATCTAACAAGGATCACTTTTTCTCCAGTTTCAAAACAGCATATTCCTTATTTCTGTTTGAGCCCTCACCCAGCAAAGTGAACTAAAACACATGACCCAACTCTATGCTGTCTATAAGAAAGTCACTTCAAATATAATAATATAGGCAAATTGAAAGTAAAATAATGGGTCAGGCGTGGTGGCTCACACTTGTAATCCCAGCACTTTGGGAGGCTGTGGCGGGCAGATCATGAGGCCAGGAGTTTGAGATCAGCCTGGCCAATGTGGTGAAACCCCATCTCTACTAAAAATACAAAAATTAGCTGTGCATGGTGGCAGGCGCCTGTAATCCCAACTACTCGGGAGGCTGAGGCAAAAGAATCGCTTGAACCCGAGAGGTGGAGGTTGCAGTGAGCTGAGATCGTGCCACTGCACTCTAGCCTGGGTGACAGAGCAAGACTCCATCCCCCCCCAAAAAAAACAAAACGAAATCTAAAAAAGAAAGTAAAATAATGAAAAAGACATAGTATGTAAATATTAATCAAAAGAAAAGCAGTGGCTATATTAATATTGAATAACGTAGACTTCAGAGCAAAGAAAATTACTAGAGGCAGAAAGGGATATTACATAATAATAAAATACTTGAAATTATAAAAATGTAGAAACAGAGAACATATTAGAGGATTCCTGAAGTTAAGGAAGGGATGGGGATGGGACAGAGGTTGTTGTGGCTATGAAAGAGTAATGTGAGGGGTCATTGTGTTCATGGAAATGTTCTGTATCTTGACTGTATCACTGCCAGTATCCTCGTTGTGATATTATACTACAGTTTTTAAAAAATGCGTTCATTGGAAGAAATTGGGTAGAGGGCATATAAGATCTCTCTGTATTATTTACATTTCTTAAAACTGCATGTAAATCTACAGTAATCTCAAAGTAAAAAGTTTAATTAAAAAATAAAGGTAGTATCATCTAGAAACATACAGAAAACATAAGCACTTATTTTTTCCCAGAAGAATTTTTATTTTGAAGAGAAATTATTCTGGTACACTGTACTCTTGCTTATTCCTATAAATAATATAGTTACAGGGGTTTTAGCAGTTCATCAAAAAGTTTTATTAAAAAATTCTAATGCCTACTAAAAACAAATAAATTTACAGATGTTTTTAGACTTTTTTTTTCAGTTGAGGTCTTGCTTAGTTGCCCAGGCTGGAGTACAGTCGTGCAATTCTAGCTCACTGCAGCCTCAAACTCCTGACTTCAATCAATCTTCCCATTTCTGCCTCCTGAGTAGTTGAGACTACAGGCATTAGCCATGACACTTGGCTAATTTTACTTTTATTTATTTATATATTTTTTGTAGAGATGGGGTCTTGTTATGTTGCCCAAGCTTGTTTGAACTCTTGGCCTCAAACAATTCTCCCACCTTGGCCTTCCAAAGTGCTGGGATCACAATGTGAGCCACCATGCCCAGCAGCAACACATATTATTATCAGCATATGTACCTATAATTTTCATTGTCTTGATGAATTTTCAGTGAAATTTTTATAAACAAGTAGTGTACTCAAGAGGCTATATCCCAAAGGAACCCAAATCTCATAAATACCACCTTCCTATACAGTGACAGTTCTTTGGAATTTGTCATTATTGCTGATGTACATTCATCTGCAGGTAATAATTTCCCTTTTCTATTGATACAGGAATGTTTGTTTCTCATTTTTTATTAGAAGTTAAGGTATAGTTTTTTAAAGGAAATAATCATTTGTTGAACATTCACTTATTTCTATGATCCATACTTGGTATTATCATGTACATCATCTTATTCAACACAAGAATCATGTGAAGTATTTTTTTAAACAAATAACATAATGAAGAGTTGAACAGTTTATGTAAAATTTCCAAGATTCCATAGATTGCTGGTGACAAAGCTGAATCTAATCCCAGGGCCGTATGTCTCCAAAGCTCATGGCATTTCTGTCCAACACATTGCTTCCATGCCATAATAGCATGTATAACTGACTCTGAATTTCTGTTATACACATCTATCTTTTCTAAAATTTTAAGCATTCATTCATTCTTGGGTCCATGCCACTTAATAAAGTCCTGTACAAAGATAAGGAAGATAGGACTTTGGAGTTCAAACATGTAATTGCATGGTGTTCTTAACAGAGCATGCTATTGATCAGTTAATTCAGACATAAAATTATTCAAGCATCTCAGTTCAGAATAAAAGTGTGAAAATAATGTGGCTGGATGAGCACATGACTTTGATGCCAGTGTGTGTGTGCATATGCATGTGGTGTGTGTGTGAGAGAGAGAGAGAGAGAGCAGTGCACATGTGCAAGAGAGTTCAGTCTGCTTTAGAGCAAATTCTTTAAAGAAAAATACATTATTCTTTAATTTTGGTTGATCTTTAAAAAGAGAATTATGGGAATTTTTGTGGTTGCTATTGTTGAGGAGCAATAAAGAATGGAAGTTTCCAAGAGTAAATAAACCTTATATGAAATGATGTAGGAAAACATTGAATTATCTTAATTTTCTTCCATAGAAAAAGATATAATTGATAAAATTGGAATTAAATTGTTGACATGTGAAATAAAAATTCCCTGTTTTATCTTATCAGCTATAGCACCTCTTTTGGCTCCCTCTGTATGGTCTGTCTTTCATATTCCTCTGCCTTTCATTCATTCCTCTCTACTTTTTTTAAAAAACATTTTTGCTTCTCTTTTTTCTTAATTCTAATAGAGGCATCAATTGGATACTTAAGATACATAGAAGCAAAGAGCAAAGTGTTTGCAGACTCCAGAGTGAAAGTAATCTATTGAGAAATTTAAAGCATTATCTTCATATGGATGTGTAGAGTATATAGACTGTAGTGGATTAATTTACTATGCTGAATCCTAGAATATCATTTTAAAATGTCACAGCATCACATTAGCTCAGGTAGACCTGTAATTCCCGAATCTCTTTCATAGTGCTCTCACCAATTTGCAGCCCATTCCAGCTGGGCACAGTTGTGACTGCTTGATGGTTCTCCCATGTATTGAGCAGTTATTTTGTGTATCCTCAGACTTCTAAAAAGCACTGGAGTAGTAAAAAAAAAAATAAGATGAAAGTTAATTTCCTTCAGGAGCCATTTCTTGCCCAAGATAAACTGCTTATGTTCCTTCATTCACTCTAAGACTCTGTATCTTCTGCTTCTCTTTACTCATATTCCCAACCAATCAACATGGAATTTCTGTATCAGCAACCCTATTTTTGTAGCAGCCACTGCAACATTCTTCCTCATTTTGCTGATGCCCTTTGGTGCACATTGGTCTTTCTATGCTGTAATCCCTACTTCTATTACCAATAAAGGTTACTTTTTCATAAAGTCATGAGACCCTACAAATACAGACACAAATATATATTTTCAAATATTTTTTCATATTTATGATGAAGTGTACATTTTATTTTTATGGTAATTTTTCTCTCCTTCATAAAAATCAACTTCTCATTTTGGAAATTTTCTTTCTTATATCTCCATGTTCAATTTAAACATTTTGTATAATATCTGTTCATCTTCATTCTTCCCTGTCCTAGTAAGATGTTCTCTATTTCTAGCCAATTTTTTGAAACTCTATATGAAATAACAGCATAGGTAGAGATGAAAGTCTTGACAGACCATATGTAATATTCAAGATGCATACTCCATAAAGGTAACCATGACTAGCAATGGCAGTTTTGGATCTACGTGAAGTCACCACTGCAGTAATCTCAGAAATGACTATCACCGGAATCCAGTGTTTTTGTTTTTTTAACTCCAGGATCTTTGACCCTTTGATTTTACCTACTAGTTTTTCTCATTGGTTTTAAATTCTTCAATAGGGATGACTTTTCCTTGGGTGAGATACTGGGATTGCCTCAAAACTGTTAAGTCACTCCAGGTCAGCTGAGTTGCTTGCCTATTACCCCTTCCTCACAATCTTCACAACTTTGGATTAGCTTTCACTCTCCCTTCTGCTCATTCAGCAATTAAATTGTAGCATACTAATGTATGTTTGACAGTTGTGTGTATTATCTTCTGTAACTCTCTCTCTCAGAATGTCATCTCTGTTCAACTGGAGCTAAGAAAGGTTATTTTCAAGTAACCAAGCCTTCTCTTGAATCAGGAGGTCCCATATCCATCTCTTTTTAACTCTTGAAGCCTTTTTCCTGTGCCCTTCTGTAGTCACAGTTATCAACAAAATTTCTCATGTCCTCAATATCGCTTTTGAACATTCCATTTCCCTCATTGTCCTTTTCAACAGACACTTGGCCCTCCCTGAGGACAATATTTTCTCTGCAGCCTTCTCAAATGATGACCTTTTTTTTCTCTTACCACTTTTACTCCGAACCTGGTGGTGGATAGGATCTTCCATTTCCCTTGTTGCTGCTTGTGGACATTCTCTCTCCTTCCTACCTACAAGTACCCATAGTTGAGTTTTATGTCATCTGACTATACTAACCAATCTTACCTCTCTCTCCTCATGCATTTGCAATCATCAACTGACTAGCATCATGTCTCTGCATCTTTGGAAGATTTTTGGCTCTGGCTCACTCATTTTCTTACGTTATTTCTGTCACTATTCCTGATGGTTTTAATACCTCCACATAGAGGATGCTTCCAACATTTTGGCTTCTTAGTTTCTTGACATATCCTCAAAAAAAATTTGTTTTCCTCCCTAAAACCTGTCTCTCCCATTGTTAGAGTTTAGACATTGGCATTTGCCAATAACTGCAGCTTTTCCATAATCTCATTTTTAAGCATCCCAAACTGTAACTACCACCATTTCTTGTTTTTCCTGCTTGTTTTCACTAGTAGAATAATTATAGCAAATTTTCAATCCTTGCAGAAGGGCTAGAACCGTTTTGTTGATTTTACCCATCTCAGGTACTCACTTCATCTTTGCCTAGCTTAAATGTAGTGGTTATTTTACGCTCTACTTTGCATATACCCTAACATTCCATATCTGTCCCTTCTGTTGCTCAGAAAAAAAAATCTTAGTGAAATCTGACCCCTCGTTTATCAGGCACTCACAACTGTTCAGCTGAAAACAAAAGCATATCAATTCCCTAGGTGCTGGGCACTGAAGGAGACTATCACCTGCCTCACAGAATTGTCGTTATCTCTCAGCCGCATCTTTATGTGAATTACTGCACTGCAAAATTACCCTTTCAAGAGTAAGTGTATTATTTATATGTTAGCATAATTTTAAAACTTTTTAAAATATGTAATGAACCAAATATACTTTCTGATAGTCTATAGTCTACTTTAGAAATCATAGAAAAGATGTATAATATGTGAAATAAAGATAGTAAATGAATTAAAAGAAGTGCAAGAATATGGTTCTTCATTTTAGCTCAGTTTCCAGAAAGCCATTTGATCTAAAGTTATGTTAGATGATTGTGTGTATTATCTATCTTTTTTAGATCTCAGTTTACAATTTTATAAAGTGGGAGAAATTGAGTGGATTATTTCTAGGACCTTTTGAAGCTGTGAGAAAGCTCTCCTGCTTTTCTTGCATTTTCATGATTTTTCTCAAGCGAGTTGGTATGGAGGAGGGCCTTCCAGAAGCTGACCTACAGATGCAATTTTTATCAGACAGCAACTATTCAGATAGGGCTGGATATTTGTGTTCTGTAGAAAGCTGGAATCTTCTGTTAGCAACCTAGTCCCGGCTTATGCAGAGTCTTGGGTATAAGTTGTGTCTTTGGAGCCTTCCTGAAGTAACCTGATCATGTCTTCTCTAGATTGGCTCACTATCATGAATCAGATAGCTTGATCCTGAGATAATCAGGAGATATCTCATCTCCTCTTTGAAACCTCAGTCTTCCTCTGTTTACTTGTTTATAATGTGAGTGCATTACTTCACCTTCTGTCTCGGTCCAGACTTCCTGGATATTTGGTGTACTTTTCCTCAATTGTGAGATCTCTGGGTGGGGACCACAGCTCAGTGTTGAGTTACTGACCCCTTCTTGGTCCTATGGATTAGCATGCAGCTAATCTGTTTGACCTCTGTTTGGAATTCAGAATTCTTAATGACTACACATCTTTGATACAATAGATGATACCTCAAACATCCTTTTGAACAGCTGTTCTTTTCTATGAGTCTTGGTCTGTTCTGACATTTATGTCTCCCTTCAATCATGTGTTTGGCCTTAGAAGATTGAGTTACTGGATTCTTTATATATTCTTGCGGCCATCTCTGAGATGTGCTCACAGAACATCTAAATTAACCATCCAATACGAGTTGAGTGTGTTAAGTTAAAAAAAAATTTTTTTCTGAGTATTCCTGACCTTACATCAGTGAACATTTATGTTTTCAAGTCTTACATAAGATACTGTGTGTGAAAGCATTTTCTTCCCAAATTTACATGAGTGCCTACATTGTTATACTTTTTTGTTAAATAGATATTGGAAAAATAAGTGTGCAATTATAGCATTTAATCCCATTATAATACTCATTTGTTTTTCTTTCAGTTGGCACCATTCCCAATATAGATGGGGACTGGAAACGACACCACTGTGATAGAGTTTACTCTTTTGGGGTTATCTGAGGATACTACAGTTTGTGCTATGTTATTTCTTGTGTTTCTAGGAATTTATGTTGTCACCTTAATGGGTAATATTAGCATAATCGTGTTGATTAGAAGAAGTCATCATCTTCATACACCCATGTACCTTTTCCTCTGCCATTTGGCCTTTGTAGACATTGGGTACTCCTCATCAGTCACACCTGTCATGCTCATGAGCTTCCTAAGGAAAGAAACCTCTCTCCCTGTTGCTGGTTGTGTGGCCCAGCTCTGTTCTGTAGTGACGTTTGGTACAGCTGAGTGCTTCCTGCTGGCTTCCATGGCCTATGATCGCTATGTGGCCATCTGCTCGCCCCTGCTCTACTCTACCTGCATGTCCCCTGGAGTCTGCATCATCTTAGTGGGCATGTCTTACCTGGGTGGATGTGTGAATGCTTGGATATTCATTGGCTGCTTATTAAGACTGTCCTTCTGTGGGCCAAATAAAGTCAATCACTTTTTCTGTGACTATTCACCACTTTTGAAGCTTGCTTGTTCCCATGATTTTACTTTTGGAATAATTCCAGCTATCTCTTCTGGATCTATCATTGTGGCCACTGTGTGTGTCATAGCCATATCCTACATCTATATCCTCATAACCATCCTGAAGATGCGCTCCACCAAGGGCCGCCACAAGGCCTTTTCCACCTGCACCTCCCACCTCACTGCAGTCACTGTGTTCTATGGGACTATTACCTTCATTTATGTGATGCCCAAGTCCAGCTACTCAACTGATCAGAACAAGGTGGTGTCTGTGTTCTACACTGTGGTGATTCCCATGTTGAACCCCCTGATCTACAGCCTCAGGAACAAGGAGATTAAGGGGGCTCTGAAGGGAGAGCTTAGAATAAAAATATTTTCTTGATGAAACTAGTTAGTTTGAAGAATTTGATATATTAATATTTCATATATAATAATAATAAGACACTGTGAATGTTTGTGGTCAAAATATAACTGTCCATAGACCATTACCCAGTGTGGAGCTTTTTAGTCAATCAGGAGGGAAGATTTTCAGACAGAATAGGAAATTAGAAGTCCACTTGCTTTACCTTTAATAAAATTAAATTTATAATTGAGAATGCAAATAGTTTCACATAAAAAACGCTTTATCTGCTGAAAATCCTTTAAAAATTTTATTCTTATTTTTTCAAGAGATGTTTTCAGCCATAAGTTAAGGCATACCTTTAAACCTTCAGACTGTGGCCATTTTCAACATCAGCTTATCCTGAGATACATGCCTGATATCTATAGTTGTTACTGAGTACATTGTGAGAGAAAATGACAAAAGAACCTTAGTAAAGTTGCTGGAGATATTCTTCTTCCAGAAAGGTTGCCTGCTGACAATGAGCTTGGTAGACCCACAACAATCTGGTCTGTGTTTCTATTTTCTGTCTCCAGCGTGGTTGTAGGGTCCCAGAGAAGAATCTGTTAGATGCCCCTGACTAACCTATGAATTTCTCTGTCAGATCAAAACCGTTGGCTTTTGTGGGAATGAGCAGGGTTTCTGAACTCCTTAGAGACTGAGTGGAAAAAAAAAAATCAGGCAATAACTTCCAAGAGGAGAATCCAGCTTATAGTGTGACATTGTGACTGTGAGGAACAACCTTTTGGAGTGACTCGTTCGTGGTCAGAGCCTCATCTTACTTAGGCAACTCAAGGGGACTAGACTGCCTCTCCTCTGAAAGTATGTCTGCCCCTGGAGAGGCTTAATCAACCTCTGTATGCTGACCACTACCAGATTTATTTCTCTTTCCTGTCCCCTCTTTAGTGTTTCAGACAACAATGCCAACATTCTGTCAAGAGAACCATAGGGTATCAATCATTTCATTCATTTATTTTTTATTTTGTACATTCAAAAACTATATTTGAGGCCGGGCACGGTGGCTCATGCCTGTAATCCCAGAACTTTGGGAGGCCAAGGAAGCGGGATCACCTGAGGTCGGGAGTTCAAGACCAGCCTGACCAACATGGAGAAACCCTGTCTCTACAAATAATACAAAAAAAAATTAGCCCGGTATGGTGATGGGCGCCTGTAATCCCAGCTACTCAGGAGGCTGAGGCACGAGAATCGCTTGAACCCAGGAGGCAGAGGTTGCAGTGAGCTGAGATGGCTTCATTGCACTCCAGCCTGGGCAACAAGAGCAAAACTCTGTCAAAAAAAAAAAAAAAAAAAAAATTAAGTAAATAAATAAATAAAACTATTTGGTGATTCTTCTTTTATTTTATATATATTTTTTGAGACGAAGTCTAGCTCTGTCACCCAGGCTGGAGTGCAGTGGCACGATCTCAGCTCACTGCAAGCTCCGCCTCCTGGGTTCACGCCATTCTCCTGCCTCAGCCTCCTGAGTAGCTGGGACTATAGGCCCACCCGCCACCACATCTGGCTAATTTTTTGTATTTTTAGTAGAGATGGGGTATCACTGTGTTAGCCAGGATTGTCTTGATCTCCTGACCTCGTGATCCGCCCACCTCAGCCGCCCAAAGTGCTGGGATTACAGGCATGAGCCACTGCAGCCGGCCTATTTGATGATGATTCTTATAGGCACTGCCCTAGACGAGGATATAAGTGACTAACAGCCACAGATGTCTGTCGTGATGGAATTTGTCTTCTAACATAGGAGTCAGACAATAAAACTAACAAGTAAGTGATACCTACTATTAGAAGGGGATGAGTGCAATGGAGAAAGAAAAAGTGGAAGAGTATGTGGAAGGTTGATGTGCCAGGGGCAGGGAGGAGTCACTGCAGGTCTCACTGGGAACATAACATCTGAACAACTGCTGCCAAAGGTGAGGACAGTTCATGTTGAATGTGGTGTTACCTGTGTAACATCTCTATGAGTCTAATCTTCACTCACATGCATGTAATTTACTTTTGAGGTTTCTGTTCCAACAGCGGCAGAATTGGTCATTTTAATCAGTGCCATAGTGAGTACAATTAAAACATGATAAAATGTTAAATATATCTTAAATTTCACGTTAGAACTTACAGGATAATAAGGAATTATCTTATCAGAAAATGTGATAACCTAGAGAAGTAGGCCCAATACTCAAAAATGCTTTTGCCAAGAGAGAATTTGACAAGTCAGAAGATTGTTATTATCCTGAGCTGTGGCTTTAGTGTTCTTTTGGGATGAGAGGGCCACAAATCAAAGCCTATGGCATATCCAGGTGAGAAGTCTGATTTATACACCTCACATATATCCTCAGGATAAGGGAAAACCTGAAGTAACCAAGGCTGGCACAGGTTAGCAGCCCTGGAGAGCTTGAGAAGCTCAGTGCTTGAATTTGAATATAACATGGTCAGGGACAGGTGGTCTGAATCAGGGTGAACTGAATAAGCAAACAACAAACTCACACCTCAGTGATTCCTACTGGTAATTATTCAAAATCAATAACCAACACACAGTGAAAAATAATGACCAACACAAAAGGAAACAAGGTACCAAGCATGAAAGCCAGTGGAAGCAACAGGCAACAGAAACAAAACTAAGATTTAACATATGGAAATGAATAATTACAGACTATAATATTGCTTTGTTTCAAAATAAAAGGACTATTTGAAATGTGTACAATCACGGAAAACCAAAAATAATGACTCAGTGTATGCAATTATTTAGAACATCATACTTGAAAAATTCACCATGCCAGTAGAGTCACACCAGGCATTTCTATTTGGTGAGCATAGTCCTCATTGGTCTTCACATAGAAATCCCAAGTGGCAGCACAGGCAGAGGAACCATCCTGCTTAGAAGCCTCATGACCTTAACTGGAATCAATATATTTTACATAGTGTTTAGTATAGTGTTTAGTTCCAGGGTCCCTGCAAGGTTTTTACAGCAATAAGAATCACTGCACTCAAGGAAATATAAAGTATAAAATAGAATATACCGGCCCCCTGTATGGAAAGAATTCACAATTAATCATTTTTGTCATAAACAGTATAGTGTTATATGTAACACACCTGATGTTTCAGTTTTGTCCAAATTTAGGAGAAATAGGAAGTTCACTCATGGTAAAATTTATCCTTAAAGAAGTCAAAGGACATGGCATTGGGGGTCTTAAATGCAATACACTGTTTACATAGAATTCTGAACAAATGCACTGTTTAGAATTCCATACTGAATCATAGGCAGGGCTTAAGGGCCATGAATAATGTTATCTGGGAAATGGGCCCCTTCCTCTGTGTGTCAAGTATGGGGCTCTGAGAGAAATTTGTTTAGAAGACAACCTAGGCAATACCATTCAGGACATAGGCATGGGCAAAGACTTGATTACTAAAACACCAAAAGCCACAGCAACAAAAGCCAAATATGACAAATGGGATCTAATTAAACTAAAGAGTTTCTGCATAGCAAAAGAAACTATCATCAGAGTGAAGAGGCAGCCTACAGAATGGGAGAAAACTTTCGCAATCTATCCATCTAACAAAGGACTAATATCCAGAATTCACAAAAACTTAAATTTATGAGAAACAACCCCATCAAAAAGTGGGTGAAGGATATGAACAGACACTTCTCAAAAGAAGGTATTTATGCAGCCAACAAAAGTAAGAAAAAAACTCATCATCACTGGTCGTTAGAGAAATGCAAATCAAAACCACAATGAGATACCATCTCATGCCAGTTAGAATGGCGATCATTAAAAAGGAAGGCTGGGTGTGGTGGCTGACGCCTGTAATCCCAGCACTTTGGTAGGCTGAGGCAGGCAGATCACGAGGTCCGGAGATTGAGACCATCCTGGCTAACATGGTGAAACCCCATTTCTACTAAAAATACAAAAAATTAGCCGGGCGTGGTTGTGGGTGTGTGTAGTGCTAGCTACTCGGGAGGCTGAGGCAGGAGAATGGCGTGAACCTGGGAAGCAGAGCTTGCAGTGAGCCGAGATTGCACCACTGCACTGCAGCCTGGTCGACAGAGCAAGACTCCATCTCAAAAACAAACAAACAAACAAGTCAGGAAACAACAGATGCTGGAGAGCATGTGGAGAGACAGGAACACTTTTACACTGTTGGTGGGAGTATAAATTAGTTCAACCATTGTGGAAGACAGTGTGGGGATTCCTCCAGGATCTAGAACTAGAAATACCATTTGACCCAGCAATCCCATTACTGAGTATATACCCAAAGGATTATAAATCATTCTACTATAAAGACACATGCACATGTATGTTTACTGCGGCACTATTCACAATAGCAAAGACTTGGAACCAATCCAAATGTCCATCGATGATAGACTGGATTAAGAAAATGTGGCACATATACACCATGGAATACTATGCAGCCATAAAAAAAGATGAGTTCATGTCCTTTGCAGGGACATGGATAAGGCTGGAAACCATCATTCTCAGCAAACTAACACAAGAACAGAAAACCAAACACCACATGTTCTCACTCATAAGTGGGAGTTGAACAATGAGAACACATGGACACAGGGAGGAGAACATCACACACTGGGGCCTGTCAGGGGTTGGGGGACCAGGGAAGGGATAGCATCAGGAGAAGTACCTAATGTAGATGACAGGTTGATGGGTGCAGCAAACCACTATAGCACATGTGTACCTATGTAACAAAACTGCATGTTCTGCACATGTACCCCAGAACTTAAAGTATAAAAAAGAATAGAATAAAAATATTATTTTTTTTTGAAAAAAACATGACAGCCACACATTCAAAAAAGACTTTGATAATTTTTATCATCAATTTGTGATTAAAAAGCCTTAGCAAAATTGAAATAGTATAACTACTTCATCTAGGAAAAACTACTCATGTTTTGAAAGCTTTTCCTTCATGTCTGAGAATGAGAAAGAGATGCCATTGTTAGCATTTCTTTTCTTCGTGATATGGATGACACTAGCCAGGGCACTATAACAAGAAAAGGAAATAGGCATAACAATAGAAAAAAGAAATAAAGTATTATACAAGATGACTGTTTATGTAGAAAATAATAAAGTAAAAATAAATTATCAACACTAGAGATATTTTTTAACAATATTGATGGAAAAACAAAATAAAAGCAAAAATTTTATTTCCTTTAAAAAATTTTTTAATTTTTATGGGTACATAGTAGGTGTATGTATTTATGGGGTATAGGAGATGTTTTGATACAGGCATGCAATGTATAATAATTACATGATAGAGAATGGGGTATCCATCCACTCAAACACTTGTCCTTTGTATTACAAACAACCCAATTATACTCTTTTAGTTATTTTAAAATGTATGATTAAAATATTATTGATTATAGTCGCCCTGTTGTGCTAGCAAATGCTAGGTTTTATTCATTAATTCTAACTATTGTTTTGTACCAGTTAACCATCTTCACTTCCCCTCCAACCTTCTACTGCCTTTCTCAACCTCTAATAACCGTCTTTCTACTCTCTATCTCAATTAGTTCAATTGTTCTGATGTTTATATCACAAAAATAAGTGAGAACATGTGATATTTGTCTTTCTGTACCTGGATTATTTCACTTAACATGATGCTCTGCAGTTCCATTAACATTGTTGCAAACGACAGGGCCTCATTCTTTTATATGGCCAAATAGTACTTCATTGTGTCTATGCACATTTTCTTTATCCATTCATCTGTTGATGGACAGTTAGGTTGCTTCCAAATCTTGGCTATTGTGAACATTACTGCAACAAACATGGGAGTACAGATATCTCTTTGATATATTGATTTCCTTTCTTTGGGGTATATACCCAGCAGTGGGACTGCTGGATCATATGGTAATTCTATTTTTGAGGAACATCCACGCTGTTCTCCATAGTGCTTGTACTCACTTACATTCACACCAACAGTGTACGAGGGTTCGCTTTTCTCCACATCCTTGCCGGCATTTGTTATTGCCTGTCTTTTGGATAAAAGCCATTTTAACTGGGGTGAAATGATATATCATTGTAGCTTTGATTTGCATTTCTCTGATGACAAATGAAGTTGAATACCTTTTCATATGTCTGTTTGCCATTTGTATGTCTTCATTTGAGAAATGTCTATTCAAATCTTTTGCCCATTTTAAAAACTGGATTATTAGATATTTTCCTAAAGAGTTGTTTGAGCTCCTTAGGTATTCTGGTTATTAATCCCTTGTCCAGAGGGGTAGTTTGCAAATATTTTCTCCCATTCTGTGTGTTGTCTCTTCACTTTGTTTATTGTATCATCTGCTGTGCAGAAGCTTTTTAACTTGAGGTGATCCCATTTGCCCATTTTTGCTTTGATTGCCTATGCTTGTGGGGTATTACTCAAGAAATTTTTGTCCAGACCAATGTTCTGGGGACTTCATCTAATGTTTTCTTGTAGTGGTTTAATAATTTGAGGTCTTAGAATTAGGTCTTTGATCCATTTTGATTTTATTTTTGTATATACAGAGAAACAGGGGTCAGTTTCATTCTTCTGCATATGGAAATCCAGTTTTCCCAGCATGATTTATTGAAGAGGCTGTCTTTTCCCCAGTGTATGTTCTGCCTTCCCCAGTGTATGTTCTTTGCACCTTTGTCAAAAATGAGTTTACTATAGGTGTGTGGATTTGTTTATGGGTTCTCTTTTCTGTTCCATTGGTGTATGCATCCATTTTTATGCCAGTATCACGCTGTCTTGTTCACTATAGCCATGTAGTATAATTTGAATTCAGGTAATGTGATTCTTCCAGTTTTGTTCTTTTTGCTTATGAGAGTTTTGGCTACTTGAGATCTTTTCTGGTTCTATATAAGTTTTAGGACTGTGTTTTCTATTTCTGTGTAGAATGTCATTGGTATTTTTATAGAGATTGCACTGGATCTGTAAGCTGCTTTGAGTAGTATGGACCATTTAACAGTATTGATTCTTCTAATCCACAAGCATGGAATATATTTCCATTTTTTGTGTCCTTTTCAATTTGTTTCATCAGTGTTTAGCAGTTTTCTTTGTAGATATCTGTCACTTCTTTGGTTAGTTCCTAGTTATTTAATTTTATTTGTGACTGTTGTGAATCAGATTCTGTTTTTTATTTCTTTTTCATATTGTTCACTGTTGGCATAGAGAAATGCTATTGATTTTTTAAATGTTGATCTTGTATCCTGCAACTTAACTGAAATTGTTCATCAGCTATAATAGTTTTTTTGGTGGAGTCATTTGATTTTTCCAAATATAAGATTATATTATCTGAAAATAAGGATAATTTGACTTCTTTCTTTCTAATTTGGTTGCCCTTTATATTTTTCTCTTGTTTGCTCTAACTAGGAATTCCAGTACTATGTTGAATAACAGTGGTGAAAGTGGCCATCTTTGTGATGTTCTAGGTCTTAAAGGAAAGGCTTTCAGTTTTTACCCATTCAGTATGACACTTGTTGTGGGTCTGTCATATATGGATTTTATTATGTTGAGGTATGCTCATTCTATAGTTTTTTAAATGTTTTTATGATGAAGGGATGTTGAATTTTATCAAATGCTTTTTCAGCATTGGTTGAAATTATTATATGGTTTTTGTCCTTCATTTTGTTAATATGATGTACCACATTGGATTGATTTGTGTATGTTGAACCATCCTTGCATCCCTGTGACAAATCCTACTTAGTCATGATGAATGATTTTTAAAAAATGTGTTTTTGAATTTGATTTGCTAGTATTTTGTTCAGGATTTTTGCATCAATATTCATCAGGCATACTGGGGTATTGAAGTCTCCAGCTATTACTGTATTGAGTCTATTTCTCTCTTTAGCTCTAATAATATTTCCTTTATATATCTGGATGCTCCAGTGTTGGATGCATGTATATTTAATATTGTTATAATCCACTTTCTGAATTGACCTCTTTATCACTGTATAGTGACACTTTGTCTCCTACAGTTTTTGTTTTGAAATCTATTTTGTCTGATATAGTGACTCCTGGTGTTTTTTGGGTTTCCATTGGCATGGAATAC
The DNA here is from genome assembly GCF_009828535.3 of Hylobates moloch. Classification (NCBI taxonomy): domain Eukaryota; kingdom Metazoa; phylum Chordata; class Mammalia; order Primates; family Hylobatidae; genus Hylobates; species Hylobates moloch. The sequence continues at coordinate 40,042,771 of NW_026652286.1, forward strand.
TTTTTCCATCCCTTTGTTTTCAGTCTGTGTGTGTTTTTATAGGTAAGGTGTGTTTCTTGGCAGAAACAGATCAATGGGTCTTGTTCTTTCATACATTCAGTCAGCCTACGCCTTTTGATTGGAGAGTTTAGTCCACTACATTCAATGTTATTATTGATAGGTGAGGCCTTGCTCTTGCCATTATGTTATTTGTTTTCTGGTTGTTTTGTGGTCCTCTCTTCCTTCTTTTCTGTCTCCCTGTCTTCCTTATAATGAAGGTGATTATCTCTGGTGATGTAATTTATTCTCTTGCTTTTTTTTTTGTATATCCATCATATGTTTTTTGGTTTGAGGTTGCCATGAGGCTTGCAATTACCCATTATTTTAAGCTCATAACAACTGACTACTGTTTTCATAAACAGATAAACAAAAAGAAAACCAATAAACAGTTTAGCTTCATCTCCCCTGCTTTTTAATTTTTTTGTTGTTTTTATTTATACTTTATTGTCTATGTCTTGAAAAGTTGTTGCAGTTATTATTTTTGATTGGTTCATCACTTCGTTTTCCTACTAAGGTATGAGTAGTTACACACTATGGTTACAGTGTTATAATATTCTGTGTTTTTCTGTGTAGTTATTACCAGTGAGTTTAGTACCTTCAGGTGATATTCTAGAACCCTGTTTTCTGTTGTTTAAGATGTTAATCAAGACAATACGTGCACCACTGAACATAGACCCTTATCAGTGGTTCTGCTTTTGCCCTTTGCCCTGTGATCTTTGTTGGACCCTTATCAGTGGTTCTGCTTTTTGCTCTTTGAAGCATGTGATCTTTGAAGCATGTGATCTTTGTACCTACTCTGTTCTTACACCCCTCCCCTTTTGAAACCCTTAATAAAAACTTGCTGGTCTGAGACTCAGGCTGGCATCATGGTCCTACTGATACATGATGTCACCCCTGGCTGCCCAGCTGTAAAATTCCTCTGTTTGTACTGTCTCTCTGTATTTCTCAGCTGACTGACACTTATGGAAAATAGAAAGAACCTACATTGAAGTATTGGGGGTGGGTTCTCCCGATACACCATTGTTGGGCATTTAGGTTGATTCCATGTCTTTGCTATTGTGAACAGTGCTGCAATGAACATACACATACATGTGTCTTTGTGGTAGAATTATTTATTTTCTTTGGGTATGTATCAAATTGTATATGGGATTACTGAATTGAATGGTAGTTCTGTTTTAAGTTCTTTGAGAAATCTACAAACTGCTTTTAATAGTGGATGAACAAGTTTACCTTCCTATCAACAGTGCATTAGTAATCCTTTTCTCCACAGCCTCAGCAGCATCTGTTATTTTTTGAATGTTTAATAATAGACATTCTAACTGATTTGAGATGGTATCTCATTGTGGTTTTGATTTGTATTTCTCTAATAATTGGTGATGTTAGCATTTTTTCATTTGCTTGTTGGCCATGTGTATGTCTTCTTTTGAGAAGTATTTATTCATGTCCTTTGCCCACCTTTTTATGGGGTCGTTTTCTTGTAAATTTGTTTAAGTTCCTTATAGATGCTGGATTTTAGACCTTCATTGGATGCATAGTTTGCAAATATTTTCTCCCATACTGTAGGTTGTCTGTTTACTCAGTTGATAGTTTCGTTTTCATTTGCTGTGCAGAAGCTCTTTAGTTTAATTAGATCCTGTTTGTCAATTTTTGCTTTTGTTGTAATTACTTTTGGTGTCTTCATCATGAAATCTTCACCAGGGTCTATGTCCAGAATGGTATTGCCTAGGTTTTCTTCAAGGTTTTTATAGTTTTAGTTTTCACATTTAAGTCTTTAATCCATCTTCAGTTGATTTTTGTATATGGTGAAAAGAAAGGGTCCAGTTTCAGGCTCCTGCATGTGGTTAGCCAGTTATTCCAGCGCCATTTATTGAATAGTGAGTCCTTTCTCCTTTGCATGTTTTTGTCAACTTTGTCAAAAATCAGATGGTTTAAGGATAAAAGTTTCTTAATTTCACATAAACCAGTCTTCTCCAATTTCTGAATTCAACTCTAAATGCCCTGACTCCTTCCCCCTTCTGCCCTGCTTTTTCACCATAATAATGAACATTCATAAGTGGGCAGCTTTTTGTCTTTTTCCTAAGGTCTTAACCCTGGTCCTTATCTATTGATAAATGGCATCTCCAATTGTCCTGTAAAAATTTCAAGTGCATCCTGATTCGCATGACATCTTGGAGCATTAGTTATGCAAACTCTATGGTGCTGAATATAAAGATTACCCTCCTTTTGATACTTTGGATTCATGTCTCAAAGTTTAGAGTGTTCACAGGTCTCCTGTATTTTATGCCAGGTATCATCTAAGCCTTCATAATTGTCAATTAATTCAAGTTAGTGATAAACATGAACTTTCTGATCTGTTAAGATTTATATATCCTTGTTGGTATGTTTATGAATAATTCAGGGAGAAAGTAGAGGACTGACCACAAACATTGATAATTTCCTGCCATTGTGATCTCCAAGCCAATGAGGGATATTTGCTCAATGCCTTAAAATTGTTTGACATGTAGATATAGGATAATCATTTATCCATTTATTTCAAAAATATTTGTTTAGCATTTATCATAGTTGAGAACTGAGTAAGCACTGAAGGTATATTGATGAATAGAACACACTTTGCATGAAATTTAGATCTCGGCAAAAACACTAGAAAATGAATCAACATTATAAATACAGAATATGGTAAGTGATGTGGAAGAAACAAATCAGTAAGGTTAATATGACTGTTAAGGGTAAATATGGTGATATAGGTGGTATTACTGTAGGTAAAGTGAAAAGGAAGGCCATGTGGAGCAGGTGATATTTGAGTAGAAAATGGAATGACCAGAAGGACCCATAGATGTGAAGGGTGGAGTCAGGGAAGCTGCCAAACAGGAAACAGGAAATGCAAAGATCCTGATAATCTCAAAAAATAAAAAGAAGGCAATGGTAAACCAGATGGAGAGAGGTATACCAAAAGGGTTAGCTCATGCGTGGGGAGCATCATATGCCTTGGAAAAGTGTTTGGATTTTATGCTAAAAGGAATGGGAAGCCTCCAAATGTTTTCTAAATAGGTGTAGCCTAATTACAATTCACACTTTTAAAGAATACCTCTATTGTTGTATGTAAAAATTGACTATAAAAACACATTTTATTATATTACATTATTTCATGAGTCAGAAATTAAGATTGGGTTTGGCTTGGCAATTTTACTCTACATAGCATGAATGAGGATCACTTAGTGATATTCAGATGGCATCTTTGCATGTCTGCAGTCAAAGACGGCATCATTCAAATGCCCAGCACCTTCACAGGGATGGTTTAAAAGCCTCTCCCTCTCCATGTAGTCATAGGATCATTCTATATGGTCTCACTAGCAGTATAGTTGGATTTCTCACATAGTGGCTCAAGACTTTAATAGCAAGTGTTCCAAGAGATTAAAAGAAATCTGCAGTATTTCCTATCACTTAGCCTCAGGAGACATAGACATCTTGTCCACCTTTGTCTACTGGTAAAGCAAATTAGTAATTTCAGTCCAAATTCAAGAGAAGGGAAATTAGATTCCACTTGTCAATAAGAGAAGTAGCAATGATGTTATAGCCATCTCCAGCCTACCACAATCCCTCTGGCCACAGTTATTCGTATATTTCCTACATGTCAAATTACTTTTATACGTCCTACAGTCTTCTAAAATATCATACCATTACAGCATCACAATTAAGTCCATCATCATGGGATTTAAACCAAGTTTAGGCATGGGTGAGGTTCCTTGGGCACAGCTTCTCAAATACAGTCCCTCTTGATTGAAAGACGTGAGAGCTAAAGAGACAAGTCATCTGCCCGTATATACCCAACAGACACTGTTGATGCAGGTGTAGAAAAACTGCAGTGAACACTCCCATTCATAAGGGTGGAATATAGGAGTCATGTAGCAATTACTGGCCAATTGCAATTCCAAAATTCAACTAGACAGATGTTGCCATTTTCTTGATCAGGGCCCAGTCCTGCTTCTTGTTAATAAATCTCTGTGTCTCCTGGCTCTGCCTTCTGAGTTTTTGGTTCCATCCTCCGAGTCATCCTTCCTTTTCCAGAAAAAAATAGCCTATGTTATAGCTGAGTAGTTTTCTTGGCCTAGTTCCTAATTATTGTAGGTCAAGAGTCCAAAACCTCTTTTCACTTTGCACCATCCCTGTCCCTTTCAGTCTAAGCTGATATAATTTCTTCAGACACACTGTGGGAGTCATCATGAAAATACAAATAAAATATCAATGAGATACTACTCTTCACCCACTAGGATGGCTAGAATTTAAAAGTATGATAATAAAAAGTGTTGGTGAGGATGTGGAAAAATTGAAACCCTCATATATTTGTAGGTATGTAAAATGGTGGGATCATTTTGGAAAATAATCTTCCAGTTACTCAAACTATGAAACATAGAAATACCTATGATCCAGAAATTCTCCTAGATATACGCCCAAGAGAAATAAAAGCATATATCCACAAAAAAACTCATGCATGAATGTTTATAGTAGCATTATTTACAATAACCAAAAGGTAGAAGCAATGCACGGATCCATTAACTTACAAGTGAATGAAGAAAATGTAGTATATCCATGTAATGGAATATTATTTAGCCATTGAAAAGAATGAAGAACTGATATATGTCTCAACATGAATGAACCTTGACAACATTACACTAAGTAAAAGAGACTAGTCACAAGAGACCACATATTATCTAAGGCCATACATATGAAATGTCCATATAGAGACAGAAGGTAGACTGGTGGTTGCTTATGGCTGGGGGGATAGGAATATGTAAGGTGATACTAAAGGATACAGGGTTTCTTTTTGAGATGATTAAAACTTTCTAAAATTGACTATGGTGAGGCTTGAAAACATCTGTGCATATGTTAAGAACATTAAATTATAAACTTTAAATCTGTAATTTGTATGGTATGTGAACTATATCTCATGGAGGTTGTTAAAAACAACATGGTCTTTCTTTGTATCAAACTATAAACTACTGAATTAGACAAAATTCACACTCATAAATCTCTTCCAGTTAATTCTTTCTCTGGAGGTTTATGAGGTTTCTGCCAGAAACCTTATGATTTTAAAAGCTTTGTTTTTGGTCAGGCGTGGTGGCTCACACCTGTAATCCCAGCACTTTGGGAGGCCAAGGCGGGCGGACCACGAGATCAGGAGATTGAGACCATCCTGGCTAACACAGTGAAACCCTGTCTCTACTAAAAATACACACACACACACACACACACACACACACACACACAAAATTAGCCAGGCGTGGTGGCGGATGCCTGTAGTCCCAGCTCCTCGGGAGGCTGAGGCAGGAGAATGGCGTGAACCCGGGAGGCGGAACTTGCAGTGAGCCGAGATCGCGCCACTGCACTCCAGCCTGGGCCACAGAGCAAGACTCCATCTCAAAAAAAAAAAAAAAAAAAAAAAAAAAGCTTTGTCTTTTAGAAAAAAAAGAGGGTCTTTAAAGCATGCCATTAGGATTCTTAGAAGGACATAGATTAGCTTTAAGGGTCAGTGAGGCCTTAGACCTTTCTGAGGTCTCAGCAGAGGATCTTGCAGCCCCAACTTGAATTTGTTTTTTTTGTTGTTGTTTTTTTTTTGAGATGGAGTCTCGCTCTGTCGCCCAGGCTGGAGTGCAGTGGCGCCATCTCGGCTCACTGCAAGCTCCGCCTCCCGGGTTCACGCCATTCTCCTGCCTCAGCCTCTCCGAGTAGCTGGGACTACAGGCGCCCGCCACCACGCCCGGCTAATTTTTTGTATTTTTAGTAGAGACGGGGTTTCACCGTGGTCTCGATCTCCTGACCTCCTGATCCGCCCGCCTCGGCCTCCCAAAGTGCTGGGATTACAAGCGTGAGCCACCGCGCCCGGCTGAATTTGATCTTTGACCTGAAGTCATTTCCTACCATGAAAATCTTTCTGGAAGATATCAGGGATGAGAAATAGCCTTATTTTCAAAGCCAGCAAGATCTAGCTTTCTTACATTTTTTCTAAAGTTTTCTTTGAAAAATATCTTCCTTTAGTTCACAGATGTCTGGTTATAGTTTATCATAGGCAACTATAAGAAGCCAGGTAGCGCTTTCTACACTCTTCCTGGAAACCTTCCCGGACAAATCTAAGAGTATATTAGATACCCTTTCTCTTTTCCACTTTGTCACAGGTGGCAATATTATCAAACTTTTCATCACTACTCAGCAAGTGTGTTCTTTTATTAAGCTCTTAAAAATATTTTCCTTACTATTTTTCAAACCCTTACCATCTATTACTGTTTTTGTTTTGTTTTGTTTGTTTTTTTTTTTTTTTTTTTTTTGAGACAGAGTCTCGCTCTGTCGCCCAGGCTGGAGTGCAGTGGCGTGATCTCGGCTCACTGCAAGCTCCGCCTCCCAGGTTCACGCCATTCTCCTGCCTCAGCCTCTCCGAGTAGCTGGGACTACAGGCGCCCGCCACCACACCCGGCTAATTTTTTGTATTTTTAGTAGAGATGGGGTTTCACTGTGGTCTCGATCTCCTGACCTGGTGATCCGCCCGCCTCAGCCTCCCAAAGTGCTGGGATTACAAGTGTGAGCCACTGCGCCCGGCCTCTATTACTGTTGAACACAGAAACATGTTAGGTCATAGAGAAACTGAGGTTGCATATATAAATTTTGGAGTAAACAATATTTAAGTGGTGCTATGATTTGAATGTATGTCCTTCAAAATTCAGGTTTGCTAATGTGATAATATTGAAACGTGGGGCCTTTAAGAGGTGATTGGACCACGAAGGTTCATCTCTCATAAATGGAATTAAGTATCCCTTTTAAAAGGCTTGATGGACGGAGGTCACCTCCTCTTGCTCTTCTCACTTCCCCCATGTATCACCACAGTATTCTTTCCTTCCAGAGGATGCAGCCCTCACTAGACACCAAATGCCAGTGCCTTGATCTTGGACTTCCAATCTCCAGAATTGTGATAAAAAAATTCATATTTTTAATAAATTACCCAGTCTGTGGTATGCTGTTATAGCAGCACAAAATGGACTAAGACAAGTGGTATTGTCTTAAAAATCATAAAATTGCATGAGATCAATAAGTGGCTATAAATGTAAAAATATATAGGATAAGATAGTCTAACATTTAAAGGTCTGGTACAGTTGCAATCTTCAGGAAAGAAGAAGACAAATGGATAAGAGAGGTAAGGAAAACCCCAAATTGGGAAAGTGAGATTGCAGAATACAAAAAAAGAAAGTGATTCAAAACAGGAGAGGGTGAGTACTTGTTTAATGCTTCTGAGGTTTGGCAGAGGGGTGGGTGTAGGTAATTTAGCAAGAGCAGTTTCAGAGTGGATTGAAGCCAGGTAGGAATGTACTTGAGATGGAACTGATAGGTGAAAATAATTTCAGCAAAAGGGTAGGCCGTGAGGCCAGAAGTGGGGAAGATATTTCAGAAACAGTGAATAGCTCACTTTTGCAGGGGCATTGAGTAAGTGGAGGAGAATAGAGTTATAATGCTGAAAAACTAATATGGTTATACTGAGGAATTCTTTATAACTTGACTAAACATTTATGAATGTGAGCAGGATGGCTAAAAGTAAATAAATAAAAGTCTGACTAAAAATTTGGACTTGAATGCATTAAGTCCCATCTGGTGTGGATAATTTATTGATGATAAAGTCACGTATACGTGTGTGTGCATATATATGTATATATAGGTATATATATGTATATGTAGGTGTGTATATGTATATATAGGTGTGTATATATATGTGTGTGTATATATCTATTTATGTATAGGTATATATATTTATGTATAGGTATATATATTTATGTATAGGTATATATATTTATGTATAGGTATATATATATTTATATATAGGTATATATATATTTATATATGGGGTGTGTATATATATAGGGGTGCGTGTGTGTATATATATGTGTGTGTGTGTGTGTGTGTGTATATATATATAGAGAGAGAGAGAGAGAGAGAGAGACCTAGGACATTACTGTATAATACTGTGGACTTTATAAACACAGTATACATAGGCTACACTAATGTACCTTAGCTTATTGTAATTTTTTACTTTATAAACTAAATTTTTAAAACCTTTCTGACTCTTAATTTTTATTTTTATTTTTCGGTCTGTCACTCAGGCCAGAGTGCAGGGGCATGATCATGACTCACTGCAGCCTTGACTTCCCACGCTCAGGTGATCCTCCTACCTCAGCCTCCCAAGTAGCTAGGACTACAGGCATATGTCACCATGCCTGGCTAATTTTTATTGTAGTTTTTGTAGAGACAGAGTTTCACCATGTTGCCAAGGCTCGTCTCAAACTCCTGGGCTCAAGTGATCCTTCCACCTTGGCCTCCCAAAGTGCTAGGATTACAAGTGTGCCTGGCCTTTTTGACTCCTTTGTAATAACACTTAGCTTAAAACACAAATACATCATACAGTGGTAAAAAAAATTTATATATATATATACCTATATATAAATGTATATACCTATATATAAATGTATATACCTATATATAAATATATATATTTACAGTATAATTTTACTTTTGTAAAAAGAAAAGTATGTTTTTACAAAATAAAAATTAGGAAGAATCAACACTGAGGTGTGAGCAAGAAATAAATAGTGGAAGATAGAATATTTCCTGGTTATCTGAAGGAAACACATAACTGGATAATTGAGAGGAATTGAGTAAAGGGCAATTTACAAAGTTGTGGGCAGAGCTTAGGAAAAGCTTCAAGGGTAATGTTGTATCCTAGGGATAGTGATCAGCTCAAGACCTGAAGGAACAAGAGGAGTGGGCAATTAACAGGAACCTAGAGCGATGTGATGAGAGGACCACCTGCCAGGAGCTGTGGCATTTGGTGAAGGGTCACAGCCAATCCAGGTGACATAGAGGAAGAAGAGCCAGGGAAGTACCCAAGCCTCAGTCTCCTCTGCCAGTGTATCCCACTGATTAGCCAAACCAGAAGCTACAGTAGAGGGAGTCTGTTGATACAGACCATGTGGGTCAGCCTCCTCGGATTATGTCAAGGTGCAAATGGGTAGGAATAGACCTGGAAAGACAAACGAGAAATTCACCACATTTGAGATTTAAAATTTTTTCTATTCTTTATTTTCTGGTGTATTTGTGAAGTTTTAAATGTATAAAAACATGAGCTACTTTTGTAGTACTAAAATATTTTCAAGTCCTAAAGCTAAATATTAGACTAAAAGCAGGAAGAACATTTCTGCATCTGTCATAGGAGTTCCAACAAGATTATATACACCAAAAAATGAGTAGTGTCAGAATTGGCAGTGCAAATGGAAAGGAGGTATAGTACTGGAATGTCATTATAGAAGTGTGTTGCAGACATTCCCTTGGGATAAAATAACCTAGGGGTAGAAGTGTCCAACCATAATTTGATTCATTAGGTCACTGGAAGAAGTGCTCCCACTCCGTGTCCTACACAGATACCCCTTTCTACCTGAATACTTACTATCCCAATATTCCTTACCTCACATTGCAAAAAATGGTAACTCAAAATTAACTATCAGAAGAGAAAACAGCTGTAATTAAAAATCTGTCTGTGCAAATCCATAAAACAACGTGTAAGTTGTTTGTGAGACTAAGTGAAAGAATGTAGAGTGTGCTGCAGTTACATCTCAGCTGTTCTTCTAAGGGGATTCCATTTCATACTTGAGTTCTTTAAAAACGTTGTCCATCGTTACTATCATCTCTGCACATTTGAAGAGGAAACTTTTTCTAATAAAGTGGAAACGTCTATGAAGAAAGTGGGTGAACTAAAAGGCCCTAGAAATGTCTGCACATTCAAATTTTTTGTGATAAAGTATATAGATAAGCTTTTGTTTTGACCTATTCATTTTTATCTATACACATACCTCCATGTCTTCAGCATATCATTTTTATGCTGAGTCTAAAGAATAATTGCCCAAGAACTTCTGTCTTAAAGTATGTTAGTAAAGAAATCTAAATATTTGTGTGAATATATAAATTAATTTCTTTTACAATCTATAAGTACGTATTTTAATACATATGATGCAGAAAACTTTGTAATACAGTCATGCATAGCTTAACAATGGGGATATGTTCTGAGAAATGAGTTGTTAGGCAATTTCATCATTGTGCTAACATCATAGGGTGTACTTACCCAAACCTAGATGGTATAGCCTACTACACATACCGGCTACATCATATAGCTTATTACTCCTAGGCTACAAACCTGTACTGCATGTTGGTATACTGAAAACTGTAGGCAATTGCAACAAAATGGTATTTGTATATCTAAACATATCTCAACATAGAAAAGGTCAAGTAAAAATACATTATAGAAAATTAAAAATGGTACACTTGTATAGGGCACTTATGAATGGAGCTTGCCGGAATGGAAGTTGCTCTGCGTGAATCAGTGAGTGGTAAGTGAATATGGAGGCCTAGGACATTCCTGTATAATAGGCTACACTAATACACCTTAGCTTACTGTAACTCTTTTACTTTATAAACCAAATTTTTAAAACCTTTCCGACTCTTAATTTTGATTTTTATTTTTTGGTCTGTCACCCAGGCCAGAGTGCAGGGGCGCAATCATGACTCACTGCAGCCTTGACTTCCCAGTCTCAGGTGATCCTCCTACCTCAGCCTCCCGAGTAGCTAGGACTACAGGCACATGTCACCATGCCTGGCTGATTTTTGTTGTAGTTTTTGTAGAGACAGTTTCACCATGTTTCTGAGGCTCGTCTCAAACTCCTGGGCTCAAGAAATCCTTCCATCTTGGCCTCCCAAAGTGCTAGGATTATAAGTGTGAGCCACCGTGCCTGGCCTTTTTGACTCTTTTGTAATAACGCTTAGCTTAAAACACAAATACATCATACAGTGGTTTAAAAAATACTTTCTTTGTATCCTTATTCTATAAACTTTTTTCTATGTTTAATTTTTTTTAAATTTTAAACTATTTTGTTAGAAACCAAGACCTAAACACACACTAGCCTGGACCTACACAGTTATGATCATCAGTGTCACTGTCTTCCACCTCCACATCTTGTCCCACTGGAAGGTGTTCAGGGGCAATAACATGCATGGAGCTGTCAACTCCTATGATACAATGAAGGACCTGCCAAAGGCTGCTTTACAGTTAAATTTTTTCATATATATGTAAAGTAGAGTAGGATAATAAAGCAGTAATATAGTCATTTATTATCATTATCGAGTATCTGTATTGTACATAATTGTATATGCTATATTTTTATATGATTGGCAGCACAATAGGTTTATTTAGACCAGCATCCCTACAAACATGTGAGTAACACACTGTTCTACATTATGATGGCTATGGTATTACTAGGTGGTAGGAATTTTTTTAGTCCCATTATAATTTTATAAAACCATTATATATGTGGTCTATTGTAGACCAAAACACTGTTATGTGGTGCATGACTGTACATAAAGTCATGTGAATTCAATATTTCAGCTTCAATATGTAAACTTCAAACATAAAAATTATGATAGTAGCACCCAAGAACATGAGGCAGGTGGTAAAAGGCTCTTTGTACCGAGAAGCCAAGGCTGAGATGGATATTCTTTTGTGTCCTACTCTTGTCAGGACCATTAAGACTGCTGCTTTTAGGCCTGAATGGTACACATCTAGGGGATTCTGACAAGTGAGTGTGCCTCTAGACAAGGCCCAAGTGTCTAGAGATTGCGGCAGACCAGGAATGGGACAAGGCTAGTAGCCACCAAGACATGGCCATATGGGAAGGGTACCATCTTGTGGGTACATACCCCATATGATAATTTTCCTGTTTTTTGTTGTTGTTGTTGTTTTTGAGACAGTGTCTCGCTCTGTCACCCAAGTTGGAGTGCAGTGGCACAATCTCAGCTCACTGCAACCTCCGCCTCCCGGGTTCACGCCATTCTCCTGCCTCAGCCTCCCGACTACAGGCACGTGCCACCACACCCGGCTAATTTTTTGTATTTTTAGTAGAGACGGGGTTTCACCATGTTAGCCAGGATGGTCTCGATCTCCTGACCTCGTGATCCACCCGCCTCAGCCTCCCAAAGTGCTGGGATTACAGGTGTGAGCCACCGTGCCTGGCCTATGGTCTTCCAGTTTTAGAAGAAGGTAAGAATGAAACTTCTTTTACCATCAGCTTAAGATAAAGGTTGGCATTCTTAGAGACAATGGAGGAAACTGATACAAAAGAAAACCAGAAACTAAACCCAGAATATAAAAACGATTCCACTCTTGGTAAGGGAGAAGACTGCCCCACCTGGAGAATCATAAAACAAAGAGAATCTGCTATACAATTGAGGGTCACAAGCCTGCTATTTTCATTTTCTCTAGACAAAGAAGGACATCTTAGTAAAAATATTTGCTATTGAGAGTTACCTGGATGATGGTATCTGGAGCTTAAAGGGTCAACAGAACTCTTGGTTGTCTTTCCTGACATGCACCTTGCATATGATGCAGTCTGCCAGGCCTGGTCTTTACTGCCTATACCTGCTGATTTACTCAGTCATCTGGCCTTAGAGGAACACAATTTTTGAGCTTATGAGTAAGCCAAGATCTGACCAATTAAACATCCAAATAGATGTATATTAATTCTCCAAAAGGCCTATAACACTTCCCCAGATTTCATCAGGTACAATAAATTGTCCTGTCCTGTATATTCCCCTAAGAGTCATTCCAAATTTGAGATTGAACCCACCTAGGGGTTTGTTTGGAAATGGTAGATTTTTTTTTTTTACTAGGACTGGATAAGACAATCAGCCTAGAATGGGCAGGAGCCAGGAATGCTAAATGTTTGCAATACACAGTCACACACACACAATAAAGCATTTTCTTGCCCAAATGTCAAGGAAGCTACTGTTAAGAAACATAATATGTAACACTTTGTTCATAGCATTTGAATATAAACCATTGTATTTTTTTAAAATTTTACTTTAAGTTCTGTGATACATGTGCAGAACGTGCGGGTTTGTTACGTAGGTATACATGTGCCACGGTGGTTTGCTGCACCTATCAACCCATCATCTAGGTTTTAAGCCCTACCTAACATGCATTAGGTATTTGTCCTAATGCTCTACTTCCCCTTGCCCCCCATCCCCTGATAGGCCCTGGTGTGTGATGTTCCCCTCCCTGTGTCCATATGTTCTCATTGTTCAACTCCCACTTATGAGTAAGAACATGCAGTGTTTGGTTTTCTGTTCCTGTGTTAGTTTGCTGAGAATGATGATTTCCAGCTTCATCCATGTCTCTGTGAAGGACATGAACTCATTCTTTTTTATGGCTGCTATTCCATGGGGTATATGTGCCACATTTTCTTTATCCAGTCTATCATTCATGGGCATTTGGGTTGGTTGGTTCCAAGTCTTTGCTATTGTAAATAGTGCTGCAATAAACATATGCATGCATATGACTTTATAGTAGATTGATTTATAATCCTTTGGGTATATACCCAGTAATGAGATTGCTGGGTCAAATGGTATTTCTGGTTGGAACATTTATTTTATTATTGTGAACTTCTTAAAAGAAAAGTACATGATGCATACAACTTCATTTCTTTAGTTCATAGCCTAGTGCTAGGAATATGAAAGATATTACGTAAATATTTATTGAATTAGAGTTAATATTTAACAAATAAATATTTGTTGAGTGCTGACTCTGTACCAGACACTGTGCTTTGAACTGAGGATAATTAGGTTAGCCTCCCACATCACTATTTTCCCCACCCACCAAAGTTTCTACAATTGTACTTCCAACTCCCAATGGCCTGTTAACTCTTATCTTCTTTATGTCTCAGTTTAAATGTCATTTTGCAAGTGAAAATTTCTTTGATCCTCACAAATGATATCATGAAGAATTAGGGCTGAGAAAAAAGCCAGAGGCTGGGGCTTTTGGCAGTGTGGCAGGATGGACACACACAGGTTGGGGGTCAAAGATGTCAAGGCAGCTAAGACCCGACAGACCAAGATACTGTAGAGAAGTGAGTATGAAATGTGATGTGTAACTTCCCATTAAGAAATTTAACTACTCCTAAGCTGCACATGGGCTGGCAGAATATCAAAACACTAAGCAGGAAGCAGCCCACGGGAGGCTGAAGATCTGAGAAGATTTCAACCTTTTGAAATGTCGATATGATAGAGTTTGATAAAAATACCATTTAAGATGGAGGGGACTGAGAATACTCCAAGCTTTTATGTGAGGCTCCTAAAGAGCTATACCTTACCTGGAAATAAGACCAAGCTAGTAGTATATTATCCCCAAGAAAGTGCAGTGTCTGACCCACATTGGAAATACCACCTCTATTCTCTTAGGATACAAGTTTAGGAGTTTAATGTATACAGTGACATACGTTCTTTCTCTATGTGAATGACCTCTGTGGGCATGACATTTCCATTTTCTCAAAGAGATCAATCCAATGCTGTTTTTTCCTGCTGGGGAAAATAAAATATATTTTGGAAGAAGATACTCTCACTAGAGCTTCTAAAATTTTCATCTTCATTGCCCATCATTCAATTTAAAAAAGCTATGCCAAAAATTGGACCAAATAAACAAAATTTAGACACTGCAAAAAAATGTTTAAGAAAAATAGAGGAATTATATGAAGAATCACAACTGAAAGCTACATATAGAACAAAGAAAGAAAGGGAGAAAAACTATCAAAAGAATCAAGCTAAAATATTAGAAATAAAAAATAAAGAATTCAGTAGATAGACTTAATCGTAGATTGGACATAGCAGAAATAAAGATCAGTAACTGAAAGATAGGTCAGTAGAAAACATGTTGAGAGTGCAAGAGATATATAGGAAATTGTGAAAATATCCAACATATATGCAATTGATGTCCAAGAAAACAGGATAAGGACAATGGAGTAGAAAAAATAATCACTGATAAACCTCCCAACTGATGAAAAACCATGAGCTACAAATTCAAGAAACTCTGCAAATTCCAAACATAATAAGTGCAGAAACAGCCACACTTACACAAATCATAAAAAGACTACACAAAGCCCAAAACAAAAGAAACTGTTAAAAGCTTCGAGGGGGAGATAAAAGACATATTCTCCCTCAAAATAAAAAGGAAAATAACTTGATGGGGATGGCACTGAATCTATAAATTACCTTGGGCAGTATGGCCATTTTCACGATATTGATTCTTCCTATCCATGAGCATGGAATGTTCTTCCATTTGTTTGTGTCCTCTTTTATTTCGTTGAGGAGTGGTTTGTAGTTCTCCTTGAAGAAGTCCTTCCCATCCCTTGTAAGTTGGATTCCTAGGTATTTTATTCTCCTGGAAGCAATTGTGAATGGGAGTTCACTCATGATTTGGCTCTCTGTTTGTCTGTGATTGGTGTATAAGAATGCTTGTGATTTTTGTATATTGATTTTGTATCCTGAGACTTTGCTGAAGTTGCTTATCAGCTTGAGGAGATTTTGGGCTGAGACGATGGGGTTTTCTGGATATACAATCATGTCATCTGCAAACAGGGACAATTTGACTTCCTCTTTTCCTAATTGAATACCCTTTATTTCCTTCTCCTGCCTGATTGC
Organism: Hylobates moloch; assembly: GCF_009828535.3. Lineage (NCBI taxonomy): Eukaryota > Metazoa > Chordata > Mammalia > Primates > Hylobatidae > Hylobates > Hylobates moloch. Next base: position 40,058,359 of record NW_026652286.1, read on the forward strand.
CCTGGCCAGAACTTCCAACACTATGTTGAATAGGAGTGGTGAGAGAGGGCATCCCTGTCTTGTGCAGGTTTTCAAAGGGAATGCTTCCAGTTTTTGCCCATTCAGTATGATATTGACTGTGGGTTTGTCATAAATAGCTCTTATTATTTTGAGATACGTCCCATCAATACCTAGTTTATTGAGAGTTTTTAGCATGAAGGGTTGTTGAATTTTGTCAAAGGCCTTTTCTGCATCTATTGAGATAATCATGTGGTTTTTGCCTTTGGTTCTGTTTATATGATGGATTACCTTTATTGATTTGCATATATTGAACCAGCCTTGCATCCCAGGGATGAAGCCAACTGGATCGTGGTGGATAAGCTTTTTGATGTGCTGCTGGATTCAGTTTGCCAATATTTTATTGAGGATTTTTGCATCAATGAAAGGGCGTTTATTAAGGAGAATTGATGTACATGATCACAAGGTAAAGTCCTACGATAGGCCATCTGCAAGTTGAGAAGCAATGAAGCCAGTGGTGTATCAGTCCGAGTCCCAAACCCTCAAAAGTAGGGAAGCCCACAGTACAGCCTTCAGTCTGTGGCCAAAGGCCCAAGAGCCCCTGGCAAACCATTGGTATAAGTCAAAGAGTCCAAAAGCTGAGGAACTTGGAGTTTGATGTTTGAGGACAGGAAGCATCCAGCATGGGAGAAAGATGAAGGCCAGGAGACTCAACAAGTCTGCTCTTCCATCTTCTCCTGCCTGCTTTATTCTAGCTGTACTAACAGCTAATAGATGGTGCCCACCCAGGTTGAGGGTGGGTCTGCCTCTCCCAGTCCACTGAGTCAAATGTTAATCTCCTTTGACAACACCCACACAGACACACCCAGGAACAATACTTTGCATCCTTTGATCCAAAGTTGACACTCAATATTAGCCATCACAGAGGGGCATCCCCTAGTGTAACACACCTGGCATCTTTCCAAGCCTTCACTCCCTCCTCCCCTGGAAGGAGTAAATTAGCTGATGGTGAATTTTTAGGGGAAAACTAGATATGTAATTGTATGCATTTTCTAGAGCTACCATAACAAAGCATCAATTTATTCTCATAGTTCTGGAGGCTGGAAGTCCAAAATCAAGGTATTGACAGGATTGGTTCTTTCTGAAGGTTGTGAGGGAGAATCTGTTCCAGGCCTTTTTCCTAACTTCTGGTGGTTTTCTGTCAATCTTTGGTGTTCCTTGGCTTGTAAAAGCATCACCCAAATCTCTGTCTTTATCTTCACATGGAGTCCTCCCTATGTGTTGCGTAAGTCCAAAATTTCCCTTTCAACAAGCACATTAGTCATATTGGATTAGGGGCCTACCCTGCTCCAGTATGGCTTCATCTTAACAAATTATGTCTACAATAAACCTATTCCAAAATAAAGTCACATTCTGACATACAGGTGATTAAAAGCTCAATATATGAATTTGAGAGGAACACAATTCACTCCTAAACAGCATCCCAGCCCTTCTTCCTCCTTTCTCTTGGGAGCAAGCCTTCCCTCAAGGTTCTTGACTGCCCTTGGACATACTGTAAGATGATGGGTAAAGGCCGACTCTCATTGGGAAGACCTGAGTGTCTTCCCAGAGACAATATTTTCAGTGACAGAAAGAAAGAGTGTCAAATTCTGGGATTCAGAACACAAAAACATATGTGCCCATGAACATAAACCGCATTCTGTAATATCAACTCTTTCATTTCTACAGGCAATGTTTTGTTCTCACATATACCTTCTCCTTTTTTTCATTCTTCAGTTGATTCAGAACTTGGGAGGGGAAAATGAGTTTAAATATAAATCCTCTCCCAAAAGGACTGTAACAGTGCCAGATGCAGTCATACCCTCTACATCTGGGTGACTGAATTAATTGAGCCCCTTAGAGTTGAAGAACAGAGGACAAATTTCTGCATGGACTTATCATAATCAATTGGGAAACACTTTTTTTTTTTATTATACTTTAGGTTTTAAGGTACATGTGCACAATGTGCAGGTTTGTTACATATGTATCCATGTGCCATGTTGATTTCCTGCACCCATTAACTCGTCATTTAGCATTAGGTATATCTCCTAATGCTGTCCCTCCCCACTCCCCGCACCCCACAACAGTCCCCGGAGTGTGATGTTCCCCTTCCTGTGTCCATGAGTTCTCATTGTTCAATTCCCACTGATGAGTGAGAACATGTGGTGTTTGGTTTTTTGTCCTTGTGATAGTTTACTGAGAATGATGTTTTCCAGTTTCATCCATGTCCCTACAAAGGACACGAACTCATCATTTTTTATGGCTGCATAGTATTCCATGGTGTATATGTGCCACATTTTCTTAATCCAGTCTATTGTTGTTGGACATTTGGGTTGGTTCCAAGTCTTTGCTATTGTGAATAGTGCCGCAATAAACATACGTGTGCATGTGTCTTTATAGCAGCATGATTTATAGTCCTTTGGGTATATACCCAGTAATGGGATGGCTGGGTCAAATGGTATTTCTAGTTCTGGATCCCTGAGGAATCGCCACACTGACTTCCACAATGGTTGAACTAGTTTACAGTCCCACCAACAGTGTAAAAGTGTTCCTATTTCTCCACATCCTCTCCAGCACCTGTTGTTTCCTGACTTTTTAATGATGGCCATTCTAACTGGTGTGAGATGGCATCTCACTGTGGTTTTGATTTGCATTTCTCTGATGGCCAGTGATGATGAGCATTTCTTCATGTGTTTTCTGGCTGCATAAATATCTTCTTTTGAGAAGTGTCTGTTCATGTCCTTCACCCACTTTTTGATGGGGTTGTTTGTTTTTTTCTTGTAAATTTGTTTGAGTTCATTGTAGATTCTGGATATTAGCCCTTTGTCAGATGAGTAGGTTGCAAAAATTTTCTCCCATTCTGTAGGTTGCCTGTTCACTCTGATGGTAGTTTCTTTTGCTGTGCAGAAGCTCCTTCGTTTAATTAGATCCCATTTGTCAATTTTGGCTTTTGTTGCCATTGCTTTTGGTGTTTTAGACATGAAGTCCTTGCCCACGCCTATGTCCTGAATGGTATTGCCTAGGTTTTCTTGTAGGATTTTAATGGTTTTAGGTCTTAAAGTTCATATGGAACCAAAAAAGAGCCCGCATCGCCAAGTCAATCCTAAGCCAAAAGAACAAAGCTGGAGGCATCACGCTACCTGACTTTAAACTATACTACAAGGCTACAGTAACCAAAACAGCATGGTACTGGTACCACAACAGAGACATAGATCAATGGAACAGAACAGAGCCCTCAGAAATGATGCCGCATATCTACAACTATCTGATCTTTGACAAACCTGACAAAAACAAGAAATGGGGAAAGGATTCCCTATTTAATAAATGGTGCTGGGAAAACTGGCTAGCCATATGTAGAAAGCTGCAACTGGATCCCTTCCTTACACCTTATACAAAAATTAATTCAAGATGGATTAAAGACTTAAATGTTAGACCTAAAACCATTAAAATTGGGAAACACTTAAGCCTCCAGATAAAAGAGACTTAGATGAGGATAGATTAATATGTGACATATCTTTCTTTTGAGAGAAGGAAAAGGAGAGAGGGAGGCTGACCATTTAGACAGGTACACAGTGAGGGCCACCCCAAGTCTGTTGGAGTACTAGTCCTCACAAAGAGGTGACATTTGTGAGGCGAACATATTAAGAAAAGAAACAGAGGAGAAGAAACAGTTTTGGGAGAAATATGATAAATCTGGTCCCAGCACGCTGAGTGTGAGGGTTCTAGGGAAAAGACCAAGGAAGTCTATCTGTCCTCCAAGGAAGGTTGCATTTGGAGATAGAGATACTGTTAACCACATAGGGGACAGCTGACCCCATGGGAGAAAATGAGGTCACTCTTGGGTTCCATGGGGAATGGGGATAAGGACAGAGATCTGAGGATGTACCCTGGTGAAGACTGAAGTGTGGAAGGTGAGATGAAGGGGAGGCTGCCAGAAACAGTCCATGAAAACCTTCAACCACCAGAGTTCAGTGTTCTCACCGTGATGCTAAGATGGCCCTTTCTCAGACTGAAGTCACACCTGTGAGTGCCCTCTCTTTGGAAAGGGCCATGTCTGTGCTAACGTTAACCCCAGAATTATTGCATTGGGGGGATTATAGGCCCATAATTAATGCAAGTAAAGAGGTATAAACAGGGAAACAGGACTAGAGAAATTGCACAATATGGCTTCCAGACAAGAAGAGAAGATTTCCTTGATCTGGTCAGTGAAGAACCCAGGAATGGGAGGTCAGACTGTAAAATGAATGGTCCCTCCCTACTGTCTCGGGATCTGTATGACATCATTACTATGCTAATAATGCAAATATATTAACTAAAATGTTAATCAGAAATTGTGGAAGAAGCACTGGAGGCAGGGAATCAATTTAGAGATAATTGCCTTAATCAGAATGAGTCACGAGCCCCTACAAAAAGGGCAGTTGAAGAAACAGTGATGATGGACACCTTTTTGAGAGACACTATAAAAATATGTGGCAGATATATGTTTTACCTGGATCATAATTTCATGTCTCCTATCTATAAGCTATTGGTCAAAGAAAGTCTCACTATCTAAAGAAATGTCTGCTTTCAAAATCCAAGTCTACTGCTTATCTGTTAAGATTTCATTTATAAAAAGAGTGAGCTGAGATTTGTTCAGAGTTTCTTCTGTGCTATGTGGGTTGTATCTCTTAATGGCCAAATACAGGAATCATAATTTTTGCTCTGGCTTAAATAAAAGAAAAATAAATAGAAGCTTTTTGACACTCACATTGCCATTTTCAAAAGTTTAAACATCCGTGGACCACAGCAGATTAGTACCTTTAAAGAAAGTAACCTGAACTGCCTGACTTGTCAACATTACCATTGATTACACATCTATTGGAAATTCCTTTCCCAGATGTTGTTTTATAAGATGGGATTTAGAAAAAATTGATCTTTGAAATATGTCTCTTTGTGTCTCTATTTAATTAGAACTCTGTAATTGGTGATTAGGGGATATCTTATTAGAAGCTGTTTTCTGAGGTATTCTTACCTTGACAAATCCATGTTTAATTTGATTCCAGGCTGGGTGCAGTGGCTCATGCTGTAATCCTAGCACTTTGGGAAGCCCAAGGCGGGCGAATTGCTTGAGCTCAGGAGTTCAAGACCAGCCTGCCCAACATGGTGAAACTCCATCTCTACCAAAAATACAAAAATTAGCTAGATATGGTGGTGCACACCTGTAGTCCCAGCTGCTAGGGAGGCTGAGGCAGGAGAATCGCTTGAACCCAGGAGGAGGAGGTTACAGTGAGCCAAGATGAGATTGCACCACTGTACTCCAGCCTGGGCGACAGAATGAGACTCCATCTCAAAAAAAAAAAAAAAAAATTGACTCCAGCAGATATCCGTATAAATTACACAATTAACTTTGTACATGGAAGTAAGCATTGGCTTTCTATACTTATACAAGCACTTCACTATATAAGTGATACAGTCAATGATAAATAGAATATTAAGCACAAGTGTCTCCCAAATCATTGGTTTAGTTATTTATGGATTATACCTGATTTAATTCAGGAAAACCAATGTGTTCTTGCCATCAATTTCCTCATGGCCTCTTTCACCTCCTTATTCCTGAGACTGTAGATGAGGGGGTTCAGCATGGGAATCACCACCATGTAGATCACAGATGCCACTTTGACCTGATTCGCTGAATAGCTTGACTTGGGCATCACATAAACAAACAAAATGGTCCCATAGAACAAAGTGACTGCAGTGAGGTGGGAAGCGCAGGTGGAGAAAGCCTTCCTCCTTCCCTCAGTAGAGCGCATCTTCAGGATGGAGTGGAGGATGTAGATGTAGGATACGATTATGGTAAACAGCGTGCTGATAAGGACAGATGCAGAGGAGATGGCAGGGGATATTTCAGCAATGTAAACATGGCCACAAGAAAGCTTCAAGAGTGGGAAGAGGTCAGAGAAAAAGTGGTTGATTTTATTTGGACCACAGAAGGACAGGTTCATCAAACAGCCTGTAAAAGATGAAGCATTCATGCATCCGCCCAGGTAGGAGGCTCCCAGTAGGAGGAAGCAGATGATTGGGTGCATTTGGATGGTGTAAAGCAAGGGAGAGCAGATAGCCACATAGCGATCATAGGCCATAGTGGCCAGCAGGAAGCACTCTGTGATTCCAAACATGACATCAGAGCCAAGCTGTGCTATACAGCCCGTGACAGGAATAGTCATTTTCTCTCTTAAGAAACTGATGAGCATGATTGGCGTAACCGATGTGGAATACCCAATGTCCACAAAAGCCAAATGGCTGAGAAAAAAGTACATTGGGGTGTGAATCTGTGGGCTGCTTTGGATTAAGAGGATTATGCTAGTATTTCCCAGTATGGTAACTATATAAACCGCTAGAAAAACCATGAAGAAAATGGCACATAGCATAGGTCTGTTAATCCCAAAATAATGAACTCTATCACTGCTGTATTGTTTTCAGTCTCCATCTATCCATTTAATAGTGCCTATTAAAACCAGACCACAGGAAATTAAGTTGGTTGAAATGACCCCACAGTTAATGTATATGCCTAAATGTCCAGATCTTATTCAATTTTTAATATGGTAACTTTGCCTTATAGAATATTTTGTGCACACAAATTTTCCTTTCAGATTCCAAATTGAGGGATCCAGCTATTTTACCCCCATTTGTATACTTTAGAGTAAGTCTAATCACCATTGCACAGGAGATACATAAAAGGATGTTTACAACAACATTTATTAAAATAACATAAACTGTTAATGTATTAATAAATGTTCATAGAAAAGTCAACTCTAGGCCAGGCATAGTGGCTCATGCCTGTAATCCCAGCACTTTGGGAGGCTGAGGTGGGGTGGTGGATCATTTGAGGTCAGGAGTTCGAGACCAGCCTGGCCAACATGGTGAAACCCCACCTCTACTAAAAATACAAAATTAGTCAGGTGTGGTGGTGGACGCCTATAATCCCAGCTACTCGGGTGGCTGAGGCAGGAGAATCGCTTGAACCCGGGAGGCAGAGGTTGCAGTGAGCTGAGATCGTGCCACTGCACTCCAGCCTGGGGGGTACAGAGCGAAACTACCATCTCAAAAAAAAAAAAAAAAAGTCAACTCTTAATTTTCCATGCCCATCCCAAATGTGTCTTTCTCAGTGCTCTCTATCTCAGTAATCTCAGTAAATGCTTCCTTGAGTTATACAGTTATTTGTGCCTAAAAATTGACTTTGACATCTCTTTCTTTCAGACTTGCTCCTTTTCATAGAGTAAAAAAACCACATCCTTAGTTATAATAATTGACAACAAGAGCTAGATGATGTCTACATTTAAGATGAAGAGGTCAAACAATTTTTATTATTGTTAAAAGCTAAACATCCTACATATTTTGCAAAATATCCCAAGACTTATCTCCTATACCATACCTTGTCATACATATGGGATTGTGTGAAGCAATAAGAAAAACCTAGGTATCATTATGGACTAGGATTAAATGGAAAATGAATGGAACTATTCGGGGATGTTTAGGTACGTTTTAGTTTCACCAGTTCTAACAAGCAGCTATAGAGAAATAAGAAGTGTGGAGTATATGATGGGGGCTGGAAAGTTAAACAGGTAGGGGAAGAAGTAGCCAGATAGAAAAGGTAGGAAGTTATATTGAAAAAAAGATTAATTGGCATTACAAAGTGATGGTCCCTTTGTTCACAATACAGCACATGACAAAGGAAAGGGGAGAATAGATAAGTCATATTCATTCTTTCCTATGACTCTGATCTAAAGACCAATTTGCTTTTTTTCAAGAAAGCCTATGTGAAGAATAATTAAGAAAACATACATACATAAATATCAGCAACCATGCTCTTACCCAAACACATTCTATCAAATTTCATTCAATCTAAATTAACTGAGAATCATGACAACAGTATGCTCTAGTGTAAATAATACTAGGACTGTGTGCCTGAATTATTAAATTCTGGCTTTTTTTATATGTACAAACACCCAAACCAGATAATGAACTTAATATTTTTAAAGAAAATAAATGCATGAAAGACATGAATGTTTTCAAAGTTGAGTATAGTTGCCAGCATGGAAGCAAAGTGAACTGCAGAGACACCATGGACTTTGCAGCCATGCAAACCTGGAATCAGAGTTTTTAGTTCTGCCTCTCACAGTCTATGGAATCACAGGCAGGTTACAAAAACTTTCTGATCTTCTGTTTCCTTACCTATAAAAAGATAATAGTACATACCTCAAATGATTCTTGTGTTAAAATATACAACGTGGGAAAATACCAAGCACTGTTTACACAATAAGTAGATGCTCAATTACTAAACATTTGCTTGAAATAATCAACCTGTTTCTGGTACAGATAAAATAATCAAATATTCCTTAATCCTAAAAAATAAGGAAAAAACCACATCCACATTTTATTTGGACCACAGAAGGACAGGTTCATCAAACAGCCTGTAAAAGATGAAGCATTCATGCATCCGCCCAGGTAGGAGGCTCCCTCGTGATACATTTATTGTAACACTGGAGATAGATTCAAAGGAATTGTTATCATACATCAAGGCCATATTTAAGTGAGGTTTGGGTCATTTGGGATATTATTTACTTCAACTGTAATTACAAATTAATCACTTGTCTTGTTTTGGAAAATTACATTGAGAATCCATTGGGACAAAAAAATTATATGTACACATCTATTGGGACAGTGAAATAACCTGTCCACATGATCATATAAAGGCTTATGAATGAAGTATTTTCTACACACCCAAGGGTTCCATGCATTTTTAAATTCAGTGATTTGAAAAAAAGAAATTACAACATTTTACTATTATTGAAGTTGAGCTTCAGAGCAACATGGTTAATATGGTTGCAGCAATTTGTGCCACTTCTGAAATGTGGCTATATTCAGTGGCCCAAGTTTTAAGGTCACTTATGTTTAGAAATCATCTGGGTTTGCTAGTTTAGTTTACAAACATGTATAGAATAGAATTGCAGTATTATTTTCAGCATGATGAGTAGCATATACTTTTAAAAAATTATTTGTGCTTTCCACATCTTATAGACTTGTTCTAGGACACTTGATACTTGGTGGTGGTACATATTTCTCTCACACACACTCTTCCCTTTCCTCATTGCCCACTTTAATCCACTAATATGTATGCTTTCCAGTAGAACAATGATGCTTACACTAAAGTTTTTTGTGACCCTGTCATACACAGCTGCCACATTGACTGGTAGGTTGCCATGGCACAACTGACTCTCATGGTGTTCCTGAACTAAGCTATATAACAGAACATTCTCTAGGTTGAAGGCCAACTTCCTTTGGTCTTGTCCTTGAAGAGCCTGTAGGTCAGCCCCTCCACATCAGGAGGATCTAACAGCTCAAATGTATATGGATCCAATTTCATTATTTTGCATGTAGCTTTTCAGTTTTATCAGTGCCATTTGTTGAAGAGTTTTTTTTTTTTTTTGTCCCCATTGGCTAGTCATGGCACTCTGCACAAAGATCATTTGAGCATATATGCCTGAGTTTATATCTGGAATCCCTATCTATTCTTTTGGTTTCTGTCCATCTTTATGCCAGAATCATACCATTATAATCACTGTAGCTTTGTATTTTGAAATCATGAAGTGTGATGCCTCCAGCTTTGTTCTTCTTTCTGAAGATTGTTTTGGCTGTTTGGGGTCTTTGGGGTCTTTTATGGTTCCATATGAACTTTGGTATAAATTTTTCAATTTCTGTGAAGAATTCCTTTGGGATTTTGATAGGGATTGCCTTAATATGTAAGGCAATTGTGTAGGATGGACATTTTTAACAATATTAAGACTTCCAATTCATGAACACAAGATGTCTTTTCATTTGTTTTTGTCTTCTAAAATTTCATTCATCAATGTTTTGCATTTTCAGTCTACAAGTTTTTCACTTAGTTAAATTTAAACCTATGTATTTCACTCTTTTTGATGTTTTTGGAAATGGGATGATTTTCCTGATTTCTTCTTCTGATAGTTCATTGTTAGTGTCTAGAAAAGCAATTGAATTTATGTGATGATTTTGTGTTCTGCAAGTTTAATGAATTCGTTTATCAGTTCTGATGGTTTTTTGGTTGAATCTTAATGGTCTTCTACATACAAGATCATGTCATAGGCTTAAAGAGATAATTTTACTCCTTCCTTTTATATTTTAAGCTTTATTTCTTTTCTTGCTTCATTCCTCAGTATTTCCAGTACTATGTTGAGTAAAACTGGTAAAAATGGACATCATTCCCTTGTTCCTAATCTTAGAGAAAATGCTTTTAGTTTCTCACCATTTATTATGATATTAGTTGTGAGTTTATAATATATGGACTTCACTACGTTGAAGTAAATTCTTTCTGTAGCTAATTTGTTGAGAGTTTTTCTCATGAAAGTGTGTTGAATTTTGTTAAATGATTTTTCTGCATCTATTGAGATGATTCTTTTTTATTCATTTGGATTTTCTTTTGTTGTTTTTTGTTTTTCTGAGACAGGGTCTCACTCTCCCCCCCAGGTTGAGTGCAATGGCACCATCACTGGTCTCTGCAGCCTCGGCCTCCTGGTCTCAAGCAATCCTCCCACCTTAGCCTCCCAAGTCACTGGGACTACAGGCATGTGCCACCATGCCCAACTAATTTTTTTATTTTTCTGGAGATGGGGGGGATCTCACTAGGTTGCCCAGGCTGGTCTTGAATTCTGGACTCAAGCAATCTGCCTGCCTCAGATTCTCAAAGTGCTGGGATTATAGGTGTGAGCTAACATGCCCAACTTTTTTTTTTTATGCTTTGGTGTATCACACTGATCAATTTGTGTATTTTGAATCAACCTTGCATGCCAGGGATAAATTCTATTTGTTTATGACATAGAATTTTTTTTTTTTACATTCTCTTTGGATTTATTACACTGAATTTGCATTTTGTTCAAATGTTCTATCTTACAATAATTAAACATAAGATTTTATCATAGTAACCTCCCATTTTCTGGTTCCCTTTGACCACTGAGCCCTCTGTCCAGGAGTCATGTCTTCATTAATGTCACCGTGTGGTACCAGTACCTCCCTAGTCTCAAACTTTTCACCATGTCCGGCTATGTATCGTAAGTTTCTGGGCAGCTTGAAAATTTCTAAGGCCCGGCCAGGCACGGTGGCTCACGCCTGTAAGCCCAGCACTTTGGGAGGCCGAGGTGGGCGGGGTCAGGAGATTGAGACCTTCCTGGCTAATACGGTGAAACCCTGTCTCTACTAAAAATATAAAAAATTAGCCAGGTGTGGTTTTGGTTTTGTTTTTTGTTTTTTGTTTTTTTTTTTTTTTGGGACAAAGTTTCATTCTTGTCACCCAGGCCAGAATACAGTGGCACGATCTCGGCTCACTGCAACCCCCACCTCCCGAGTTCAAGCGATTCTCCTGCCTCAGCCTCCCAAGTAGCTGGGATTACAGGTGCCTGCCACCATGCCCAGCTAATTTTTGTATTTTTAGTAGAGACGGGGTTTCACCATGTTGGCCAGGCTGGTCTGGAACTCCTGATCTCAAATGATCCGCCTGCCTTGGCCTTCCAAAGTGCTGGGATTACAGGCATGAGTCACTGCCCGGCCAGAATTCTTTTTTTCTTTTCTTTCTTTTTAAGTGTTGTTAAATATAGTTTGCTAGGAATTTGTTGAGAATTTTTGCATCTATGTTCATCAGGGACATTGGAATGTAGTTATATTTTCTTGCAGTGTTTTTGTCTGGCTTGGAATCAGGATAATGCTGACCTCATAAAATGAATTTGGAAGTATTCACTCTTCGATTTTCAGAAGAGTTTGAGAAGGATTGGTGTTAATTCTTCTCTAAATATTTGGTAGAATGCACCAGTGAAGTCCAGGTATTTTATTGGTTTGGAAGTTTCTGATTACTGTTTAATCTTCTTACTTATTGGCTCATTCAGATTTTCTGCTTATTTATATTCAGTTTGGGCAAATTGTATAGTTGGTGTATGACTGTTAAAAGTAGTCTCTTAGGATCTGTTTTATTTCTGTGGAATCAGTTATAATGTTTTCTCCTTATTTCTAATCTTACTCATTTGAAACTTCCTTCATTCTTTTCTCAGTCTAGCTAAAGGTTTGTTGTCAGTTTTGTCTACTTTTTTAAAAACCAACTATTAGTTTTGTTGATTTTTTTCCTTTTATTCTGTTTCATATATTTCTGCTCCAATCTTTGTCATTTTCTTCCTTTTGCTAACTATGGGCTTAATTTGTTTTTCTTTTTCTATTTCCTTGAGGTGTAAAGCCAAGTTAATCCAGATCTTCTTTGTCACTATAAAATTCCCTTTTAGTACTGTTTTGGCTGCATCCTATAAGATTTTCTACATTCTGTTTTGTCTTCATTTGTCTCAAGATATTTTTTATTTGTCTTATTGATTTCTTCTTTGACCCACTGGTTATTCAAGAGTGTGCTTTTAATCTCCATTTATTTGTGGATTTTTAAGTTTTCCTTCTGTTACTGATTTCTAGTTTTATCTCATTGTAATCCAAAAAGATACTTGTTAAGATATCAATCTTTTAAAATTTGTTAAAACTTATTTTGTGACCAAACATGAAATAAATCCTGTAGTATGTTTCATGTGCACTTGAGAAAAATATGAATTTTTGATGCTGTTGGTTGGAATGTTTTGTATGTTTGTTAGGAAAATTTGGTGTATAGTGTTGTTCAAGCCTCCTTATTGATTTTCTGTCTAGGTATTCTATCCATTACTGAAGGTGGCTGTTAAAGTCTTCTACTATTATTGTATTAATTTATATTTTAGGTGCTCTGATGTTGTGTGCATGTATTTATAATTGTTATATCTTCCTGATATATTGGACATTTTATTATTATATAAGGACCTCTTTGATTCTTGTAACAGTTTCTGACCCAAAGTCTGATGTAAGTATGGTCAGCCCTGCTCTCTTTTTAAAAAATTTTTAAAATTATTTTAGATTCAGGGGGTATATGTGCAGGTTTGTTACCTGGGTGTATTGCATAATGGTGAAGTTTGGGCTTCTAGTGAACCCATCACCCAAACAGTGAACATTGTATCCAACAGATAATTTTTTAGACCTAATACCTTTTGGAGTCCCCAGTATCTATTATTTCCATCTTTATGTCTGTGTGTACCTATTGTTTAGCTCCTACTTATAAAGGATATGCACTATTTGATTTTCTGTTTCTGAGGTATTTCACTTAAAACAATGTCCTCCAGCTTCATCCTTGTTGCTGCAAAAGACGTGCTTTCATATTTTTTATGGCTGGTATTCCATGGTATACATATACTACATTTTCGTAATCCAATCAACTGTTGATAGACACTTGGGTTAATTCCATGACTTTGCTATTGTGAATAGTGCTGCAATAGACAAACAAGTTCAGTGGTCTTTCGTTATAATGATTTCTTTTCCTTAGGTAGATACTCAGTCACAGGATTGCTGGGCCAAATGGTAATTCTGTTTTTAGTTCTTTGAGAAATCTCCATACTGTTTCCCTTAGCAGTTGTACTAACTTACCTTCTCATCAACAGTGTATAAGCATTCTCTTTTTCTCTACGTCCTCATCAACATCTGTTATGTTTTGACTTTTTAATTATAGCCATTCTGACTAGAGTGAGATAGTATCTCATTGTATTTTTGATTTGCATTTCTTTAATGATTAATAATGTCGAGTGTTTTGTCACATGCTTTTTCATATGCTTGTTGGCCATGTGTTATGTCTTCTTTTTAGGCACGTCTGCTCATGTCCTTCACCCACTTTTTAATGAGGCTACTTGTTTTTTCTTGTTGATTTGAGTTCCTTACAGATTCTGGATATTAGTCCTTTGTTAGATGCATAGTTTGTAAGTATTTTCTCCCAGCCTGAGGTTGTCTGTTTACCCTGTTGATTATTAATTTTGCTGTGCAGAAGCCCTTTAATTAAGTCCCATTTGTCTATTTTTGTTTTCGTTGCATATTCTTTTGTGGTCTTAGTTAAAAATTCTTTGCTGAGGCCAATTTCCAGAAGAGTTTTTGCTAGGTTTTCTTCTAGAGTTTTTACAGCTTCATGTCTTATATTTAAGTATTTAATCCATCTTGAGTTAATTTTTGTATATGGTGAGAAATAGGGGTCCAGTTTCATCTTCTGCAGATGGCTGGCCATTTTTCCCAGCACCATTTATTGATTAAGGTATACTTTTCCCATTGTTTATTTTTGTTGACTTTGTCAAAGATCAGGTGGTTGTATGTGTGTGATTTTATTTCTGGGTTCTCTATTTTGTTTCATTGATCTATGGGTCTATTTTTGTACCATGATGGTTTGGTTATTATAGCCTTGTAGTATACTTTGAAGTGAGGTAATGGGATGTTTCCAGCTATATTACTTTGCTTAGGATTGCTTTGGCTATTTGGGCTTTTTTTTGTCCCATATGAATTTTAGCATTTTTTTTCTAATTCTGTGAAATACTACACTGACAATTTCATAAAAACTACATTGAACACTGACAATTTCATAAAAACAACATGGTCATTTTAATGATGTTGGTTCTTCCAATCCATGAGCATGGGATTTTTTTTTATTTGTTTATGTCACCTACAATTTCCTTCATCAGTGTTTTGTAGTTCTCCTTGTAGAGGTCTTTTGTCTCCTTGGTTAGGTGTATTGTTAGGTATTTTAATCTTTTGTGGCTATTGTAAATGGGATTGAGTTCTTGATTTGGTTCTAAGCTTGAGTGTCATTGGTATATAGAAATTCAACTGATTTTTGTACATCAGTTTGTATTGAAACTTTACTGAAGTTGTTTATCAAGTCTTGGGTCTTTTGGAGGAATCCTTAGGGTTTTCTAGTTATAAGATCATGTAATCAGTGAACAGAGATAGTTTAAACCTGACAAAATCCTGAGCAGACCCATAGCTAATTTCATACTTAACGGCCAAAGACTAGATGCTTTCCCCAGATATGAGGAACAAGACAAGAATGTCTGCTCTTGCCACTTCTAGCCAACATTGCAGTGGAGGAAGTAAGGCAATTAGCAATAACAAGAAGTAAAAGGCATCCAGATTGAAAAAGTGGAAGTAAAACTGTATTTGCAGATGACATGATTTCATAGAAAACATAAACATATATAAAAGATATAGAAACCCATTAAAATTATAGTGATGACTAAATGAGTCCAGACAACTTGTAGGATATAGGATAAATATAACAAGTCAATGGTATTTCCTTGCACTAGCAATGCAAAGTCTAAAAAGGAAATTAAGAACACAATTCCATTTACAGTAATATCAATTTTTTAATGCTGATAGGAATGAAATAAAACCTAATGAGTGAAAAAGTGCTATGCTTATGAATTGGAAGTCTTAATATTATTAAGATGAAAATACTCCCCAAATTTATCTGTAGATTAGACAAAATCCCTATCAAAGTCCCAGGTGGTTTCTTTATAGAAATTGACAAGATTATAAAATGTATATAGAAATGCAAGTGACCCAAAATATCCAAAACAATCTTGAAAAACAAGAACAAACTTGGAGAATTCACACTTACCAATTTTAATACTTACTATAAAACAACACTAATCAAGGCCAGGCACGGTAGCTCATGCCTGTAATCCTAGCACTTTGTGAGGCCAAAGTGAGTGGATCACTTGAGGTCAGGAGTTCAAGACCAGCCTGGCCAACATGGTGAAACCCCGTCTTGACTAAAAACACAAAAATTAGCCAGGCATGGTAGCAGGTGCCTGTAATCCCAGCTACTCAGGAGGCTGTGGCAGGCGAATTGTTTGAACCCGAGAGGCAGAGGTTGCAGTGACCCATTGTGCCACTGCACTCCAGCCTGGGCAATGGAGTGAGACCCTGTCTCAAAAACACACAACGACAACAAACAACACTAATCAAGACAGTGTGTACTGGCAAAAGGAAAGGCATATAGATCGATGGAATACAACTGAGGTCAGAAATGAACCCATGTGTCTATGGTCAACAGGTTGTCTATAAGGGTGCCAAGAATATTCAGTGGGGTAATGAATAATCCTTTCAATAAATGGTGCTGGGTCATTTGAATATCCACATGTAAAAGAATAAGGTTGGATGCTTATCTTAACCCACATACAAAAGTTAATTCAAGTGGATCAAAGACCTAAATGTAAGATTTAATACTACAAAACTCTTAGAAGAAAGCATAGGGGAAATTCTTCATGATCTTGGATCAAGCAATAGATTCTTAATTATGAAGATACTGGCTCATTCCAGAATGTCATAGTCTGATCAATTTTTGTGTTTTTAGCAGAACTTCCAGAACATTTGCCAGCTAATGTACTTAGGTAGTTTGCTTTGCAACAAGCCTGAAAAGAATTAAATCAAGTTCCTCAGATAAATTTTGCCAGCAATATTTCTATTTTGATTGTTCAACATATAATCTGCTTAGGAGATGAGGGCAGAAAAGTGATATGAAGACTGTTTGTAGAATTTTTATTTTAATTTCAGTCATGGTTAAAGGTGGAGGGAAAGAAATGAGGAAGCAGGTATGAGAATGAAGGGCTGGGAGAGAAAAAAGAAATACTGGCTGAAATTATTTTGGAATATTCATCAAGACTAACGACAAAATAAGACAAAAGACAAAACAATTATATTGTTAGTTGAAGAGTTACTGTTTTCTATGTGCATTGCATTTGTAGGCAAAGAATACAAGAAGAGTCAGGGCAGGTAACTAGCACCTACTCAATACCAGTAATGTATTAGACAATATGCTAGGATTAGACAGAACTGCCTCATGTAATTCTTATAAGGCCATGCGAAGATTTTTGTTTTTATTTTCCAAAATGTGAAAGCAAGGTATGGAGTGGTTACAGACTATCAAAGGCCATGAATTTATCCCATATATATTGACTAGATGCCAATGATGTGTCCAGCAATTGTATGCATAGGAAGGACAACATGGAACCAGACATGTAGGATCTCTGTGATGTGAGAGTGCATAACTACTGTCGTTTGTAGAATTTGAAAGCCCTCTCTGAGGAGGTGACATACTTAAATGGAGAATAGAATGACAATATGTAATCAATATGTGGTGATCAGGGTGAGAATACTACAGGTACAAGACACAGATAACACAAAGACCCTTAGGTGGAAAACAAATATACCCAAGCATTCTTCAACCAAGATTCATATTGCTTATTTTTTAGTTTACTCCCCCAGACTCTTTCCTCTGAAGGTTTCTCAGACGATTTACCTCTAAAGGAAAATCTTTCCCATTTTTATTGTTTCAGAACCACTTACTTTGTATGACTCTCCAATTTCAGCCTCTGTCAAAAAAGGATCTCCAATTTCTTCTGGGACATCTCCAATTCCAGAATGTCCTCCAAGTATTGAATACAGATGTTTAGAGCAAAATTGACCATATTCCCTTACATATCGGGTTTTCCTCCTGTGTTTCCTATTTGAGTTATTTACAGACATTGGAGAGTTACCATTAGGCTGCATTTCTTATTCCTTCCACATCTTTTACCCCAAATGAGTTACTTCCAAAATTCCAGATATCTGTTTTCCAACATTTTAACCTTCTTTTTAGTCCCTCTGCTGTTGCCCTGTATCTGTCCCATAGGGTGAGTATGGTATCTCCTTCTCCCAGTTCTATCCTTCACCTACTGCCAGCTTATTTATGTCACACCTGTGACCATGCTATGTCTCCTCATTATAGATGTCTTTTGGACCCCTTTTGCCTACAAACTAGATAATACTAATAACTTATACTCTTTATTATATGTTTTGGTTACATAGTCTCGTATATACTCATAGCTACCCTAAGATATAAGTACTATTACAATGATCTTATTTGCAATTAGGAAGTTGTGGCTCAGAGAGGTACCTGATTTGCCAAAAGTGAGATAGATGGTAAATGTACTTGCACAGCATATTTACAGAAAGGCAGTGAGAGTCTAGAGAACTACGTGTTTAGCTAGTTGATTCAAAGGGGAATTCCACCTAGTATGGCTTCAAGATCTTACCTGTCTATCCTCATTTCCTACCACCAACTTCTCCTACAAAAGAAACATCCCACTATTTCCCAAATATAGCATGTCCTTTTGGGGCTCATCTACTATATCCATGTTATTTTCTCTAAGTTGCAATGTCTTTCCTGCCCTTCTCTGCCTCCTAAAAACATAGCTTTGTCAAAATGAAAATTTATCACTTCTCAGAAGACTCTCTAAATTAGCCTAGCTATGTTATTCACCCTTTAGATTCAGATACCATTTTATTGTAATAAGACATTTTTTACAAGCTTGGCTTCTATACTAGACAGGACAAAGACCTGTGTGAAATTTTGTCTCCCCCAACTTTCAGCCTAAGCTGAGCACAATGTTGGCTTTGACTAAGGTTAGTTCGATGGCTGTAGGATAAAATAGGATCTCATATTCTCCAGAAAGCCTTCCATGATTGTTCCATGATTATTACTTCAATTCATTTATTAATTCCTCCCCAATACATTGTTTGAGCTCTTTCGCATTTATTTTATTTAGACATGCACTAAAGATAGTTGGCTGCTTTCTAAGTGGATTTTAAGTATCTTGTCACCTAGCAATGTGAATGCAATACGTGCTTTCTAAATGCTTGCCTAATTGTACTAATGAACGTTGAATAACATTGAAAACAAACAAGTTCTGAAAACTTCAGCAGTGATTTCTTAGAGCCTAGGAGAAAGAAACCATCATTTTTACATTCTAGACACTCCCCTTATTTACTATAATATTAAATCACGCTTGACTTATAAATGGTCATATTAGAGTCACTAGGAGAGCTTTATCAAAGAATATATTTCCACATACACACACACCCACAAGTTCTTGGCAAGTATGTCCAAGGAGAAAATCTCCAGGTTATCAGGATATGTATAGTTTGCACAATCTTTCTCAGTGATGTTGGTTGGAAGCATTTGACTTCTGTGATACTTTTCACATACGTTGATGGTAAAGTCTGCTTTCCTCATTATTTAAGTATAGTAATGACAAAAGGTATGTCCATATAACATTACCTGCTTCCTTCCCAATGACCCTGGCAGCTTCTGGCAAACAAGATGCCCCTAACATTGTGTCAGCCTTTCTGTTTGGTTTGCCCAAGTCTTACCCTCTTTCTATACCTGGCTTTTGCCTTGAGTTTGCCATCCTGGTCTCTGTTTTTAGTTCTTCAAAGCCCTCCTCATGCAGTTTTCTGGGTTCTCTCTTTACCAACAATAAGAAACAGACAACATTCTTAATTTCCAGCTGTCTGTGCTCATAGTTTCTTCAATACTACTGAAGAATAGTAGAATATTCAAAATACTTCAATTTCTAACAGGCTATAACCACCCACAGATACTTGATTATTATAACATATAGAATGAAATGATGTACGTTGTAAAAAGTAAAACAAAAAAAACCCCAAATTCTAAAATTCCTACCTTCTAAAGAATCACCTTCCAGTTTCTTAAAATCATGAAGTACTTAAGCTGTAGGAATAATGTACAGTCTCACAACTCAGGTGTGGCTTTCTGCAGTTCTTCCTGTCATTTCACTTATCTCATCATTCAAGGGTAAGTGTTAAAGCAACTTTTCCCCTTGAATGCCTGTGATCAGTCCCCTCTGAATTTAGAGTCACCTATACATAAACGGTAGTGTCATCTTCATTTCTTGGAATGGAGCTCAGAACCGTGAAGATTTTAATGAGAGTTCTGGGACCACTGAGACCACTATCTGGCAACTACTGATTTAGATACCACAAGTCTTGACCTCTATATCACTCTATGTGATGCTCACAAATATGTTTTCTTAAATCCTCAAACACCATAGGGGCTTTTCAATGACATATGCTCCTGTTCTTCTGAATAACAGCAGAAATGATTGAAATTCAACTTGTTGAAAATATACCTTAGAATGTAGAGGATGCCTTTGGGCATATTTTACTTCCTGCACAATACCATTTATTTTATGACTCTGAAAATTTGCGAAGTCTCTCAGGTCTCTTCAGCCTTATTCACAGGGCAAGGGAATGGGTCATCATTAGAAGCTACTGCCTGGGGAAACAAAAGAAGGAAGGTAAGAAGAAAACAAACGCACTGTATGATCACTGTGATTTTTTTTCTCATGGGGCAACTTTGCTGTAGAAGACCTTGCTGAAAAGGAATATCCACTATTATCCAAACCTCCAGTTACTGCACTGCCATCTGTAATATCCACAGGTGGCTTCGAATTGCCCCGTCATCAGATTGTCCCTCAGTGTCTTTACCATCTATAACAATCTTCTACCTAATGTATTATCAAGTCTTGTCTCCAATATCTGTTCTCATCATCTCAATACTTCAGGCAAACCAATGCACTATATTCTAATTAAGTTCTGCATTTTCCTCATTCTGTTTTCTGTTCCTTCTGTCTGAAAAATCTCTAGTCTCGATTTCACCCATCCAAAATCTTGCTCGTTCTTGAAGGTTCAGAACAAATGCCACATCATCCAAGAAACCCCTAGCTTGCATAATGTATAAAAACCGAGACAGAAATTGTTGTCACGAAGAAGCAATTCTATAAGGGGAGGCACTTACTCTGGGTAACTTGTACTGGGTACCAGAACATCAATGCTAACAGAATCAGTGTAACAGTGTAGGTACCTGTACATAATAAATAAGACTTGTTGAAACTAAGCAGACATTTTAGTGCCTTTCCTGGATCTCCCTTACCAGAGCAGTAAATACATCCTGAAGCTTCTCCGAGAGCCAGCTTCTAACATATACAAACCTCTCTTTTGAGAATTGCTCTTAGCCAAAAGGAAGATAAGTGACTGGAAATAGCTGGGAGTGCATGCCCTCACACCCAGGGTGGCCCATAGCCAACAACGGAATGATATGGTGATTTTAAAACAATGGCAGAAATGTCCTATTGTTGCAAGGTAGAACCACTCCAAAGTGCCAATCATGCTCCAGTACTTCCTGGGGAATCACACTGAAGCTACTTTCAGCTGACTCCACACCTTTCTCTGGCATATTCCCATGCCTTGTCCTGCTTCTCTCTCATTCTTAGTTTTCTCCTGAGATCACTCTTTTACTAAATTACATGCATTTGAATTGGTGAGGTTCTGCTTTTGCAGAACTTGTCATAAGACAGTCTTAATAAATACAGAGGAATAAAGACTGCTTATACTTTTTTATACACACTCAAAATTTAAAAATAATAAAGTATATCTAGTGACTAAAGATAGTGAAAAACAAAACAACAACA
Organism: Hylobates moloch; assembly: GCF_009828535.3. NCBI lineage: Eukaryota > Metazoa > Chordata > Mammalia > Primates > Hylobatidae > Hylobates > Hylobates moloch. Next base: position 40,079,622 of record NW_026652286.1, read on the forward strand.
AAAACAAAATAATGAACTCTCAACAGTACCTACCCTCTCCCATCTTGAACCACTGTCTGTTTTGTATTCTGCAATCTCACACTCCTGCTTTGGGCCTTTTTCTACCACTTTTGTCTTTTTCATGTTTGGTAGGGAGTGAAACTTCACCAACTTGAAGGAGCACCTCACAGTGACCATGGCCCTTCTTCAGCTCTCATCACCAAGGACCACATAGTTACCGAGGTTGCCAACCCCAGCTATCTGAGTCAATCAGACACCATATACACTGAGACCCACAGTCACCATATGCCCCTTCATTTGGTACTTCATGCACTCCAGTATGTCTGGCCCCCTGCAGGTGAAGGTCTTTACTTTTAAAAGTCAGTACATGAATTTTGGAGAGGATGACTGTTTCTTCAAATGCATAGACACCTACACAAAGTTACAAGAATCACAATGAATTAGGAAAACATGACGCCACCAAAAAAAACACAATAAACTTCCCCTAATTGTCCTTAAAAAGATGGAGATCCACAAGTTGACTGAAAAAGAATTTGAAATAATTGTTCTAATGAAATTCAGGGACTAGAAAAGAATGCAGATAAACAATTTAACAAAATAAGGAAAAAAATAAGAATTCAAGAGATAGGAAAACATGAAAAGAAACCAATTTTCAGCTAAAAATACAATGACTGATCTAAAAAATGCAATAGAGTTCTTCAACAGCGGACTCAATCAAAAAGAAGAAAAAATCAGTAAAATCAGACAGGTCATTTGAAATTATCAGAGGAGAAAAGGAAGAGAATAAAAAAATGAAGAAAGTCTATGGGCTACGTGGAACACTATCAAGAGAGCTAACTTTGTATTAGGGGAGTTCTAAAAGGAAAAGAGAGAGAGAATGGGGCAAAAAGTTTACTGTAAGAAATTATGGCTGAAAACTTCCCAAATCTGGGGAGAGACCCTCATCTCACACTGTATACAAAAATTACCTCAAATGGATTAAAGATTTAAACATAAGACCTAAAACTCTAAAACTACTAGATTAAAACATAGGAGAAAAGCTCCATGACATTGGTCTGGTCAATGAGTTTTTGGATATGGCCCCCAAAGCACAAACAACAAAAGCAAAAATAGATAAATGGAATTACATAAAACTAAAAAGTTTCAGCATGGCAAAGGGAAAAAGCAGCAGAACAAGGAAACAACTAATGAAATGGGAGAAAAGGCTGGGCACAGTTGCTCATGCCTGTAATACCAGCACTTGGGAGGCCGAGGTGAGCAGATCACTTGAGGTCAGGAGTTTGAAACCAGAAACATGGTGAAACCCTGTCTCTACTAAAAATACAAAAATTATTTGGGTGTGGTGGTGCACGCCTGTAATCCCAGCTACTTGGGAGGCTAAGGCAGGAGAATCGCTTGAACCTGGGAGCTGGGAGGCAGAGGTTGCAGTGAGCTGAGATCACACCACTGGACTCCAGCCTGGGCAACACAGTGAGACTCCATCTAAAAAAAAAGAAAGAAAGAAATGAGATAAAATAAAACAGTCATTTCTCATACAAATGGATGATGGGTGTATTAAAAAAATGTTCAACATCACTAATCATCAGGGAAATGTAAATTAAAACCACTATTAGTTATCACCTCACATCTATTAGGATGGACTATTATCAAAAAAATCAACAGGTATTGGCAAGGATGTGGGGGAAAGGCAACCTTTATAAATTGTTAGTGGGATTGCAAATTGGTGTGGCCAATATGGAAAACAGTGTAACAATTCCTCAAAAAACTAAAAGAACTATCATAGAATCTAGCAACCCTACTTGTAAGTATATAGCCAAAAGAATTGCAATCAGTTTCTCAAGAGATATCTGCACTTCCATGTTCACTGCAGTATTATTTACTGTAACTAAGATATGGAAATAACTAGGTGTTTATTGCTGGATGAATGGATAAAGAAAATGAGATGTGTGTGTATACTATATACATGTATATGATATATGTGTGTGTATATGCAGTATATATGTATACATATGTACTATATAAGATTCCATAGTATGTTTTATATAATATATAACATGTTATATATTAT